>NW_013666803.1:317582-323879 GCF_000517525.1 Limulus polyphemus
ACAATGCCACTTCACCCATAGTCTGATGGGATGGTAGAAAAGTACAATTGGACACTGGGACAGGAATTGGCAAAGTTTTGTAATAGACACCTAGATGACTGGGATGTCTTACTCCCTCCACTGTTGATGGCCTATAGAACAGCAGAACATGAAGCAACTGGATACACTCCAGAAAAGCTGATGTCTTATCGGGAACTTCTGTTGCCAGTAGACCTGATAACAGGACGCCCACCTTACGAAGAGTTGCCTGAAAATGTGCCAGAGTTCGTGAAAGTGTTATCTGAAAGGATGGATGATATTCATCATCAAGTGCGTTCAAACTTAAAAACGTATGCCGATTCCATGAAGCTATGTTATGATAAGAGATCTACTGAAGTCAGCTTTGTATCAGGAGACAAGGTGTGGTTGTATAATCCCAGGAAAACCAAAGGGAAGTCTCCTAAGTTGTCTTCTCCATGGGAAGGCCCATATGACATAGTGGATCGTCTCTCAGACGTAACGTTTCGAATAAAATGTGGTCGGCGATATAAGCTAAAGGTGGTGCATGCCAACAGTCTTTGGCATTATCATGGTCCAGGTCATTTCAGTTGGAACAAAGTGAACAACGGAACAAATGACGCTGCTGAAGACGTGTAACCTGAAAAAGCCACTGTCGAAGAAGAAACTCTACCCGGTTTTGAGAATGAAACCAGTGAAGCGGTTAATGAAGTTACTACCACTAATGTGACTGCTACCGATAATAGGACATTTCCTGATGGAGTAGAAGAACACCACGTGAAGCAGAAGCCAATGAGACAGAGACGAGTACGGAAGAAGATACGTTTTGTAAAATTAAGATACTTTGTTGTATTTTAATTTTGTGTTTGCAAATTATGTACATTTAATTAAGTTATTGTTAATTATTTATTGGTTAAATATAAGTGGCTATTGTTTGGGACGAACAATACTAAGGAAGGGGCAGTGTTACGACAGCGGATGAGCGGATGTCACGCGACGCTGAGAGCATGTGTGCTGGAGTTTCTAAAAGGATCATGACTGTTCCTGGCAATCCATCTTTTCTAGGCGCCCTCTATTTATGTGTATCATTCAGAAAACAATATGTCAGATAATAAAGATTTTTAGTTCTTTAACCACATCGTGTTTCTAGCAGGAATTAAGTGTAATTTTGTAAGTTGAATTAACTAATTTGGCATTCTAACGCTGTATTAGTTTTTTGTTGTTGTTTAGTTTGCTTTTCTAAAACTCAAGTTATTGTCGTGTCTTGTCTAGTACTGTTTTGTATCCGAGCCGTATCATTCTTAAGGTATTAACTGTATTAGTTTGATGGTACTCCTTCATGAGGAATGGATGGTGCGCTGCTTAACGTTGACACCTATCTACAATATCAATATCTGGTTTGAGAATAATAGAAAGATTTTACGGCATATATGTTTCAGATTTTTATTTCATTTGTTTATCACTAGAGAATATAAAAGAAATAGTAAGAAATATATTTTCAAACCTTCTTTTGTGTACATAAATCCACAAACTGAATAGTGTTTTGAAATTAAAAAATCCTATTGTTTGTTAAATGTCCCTCTCCATTCCTATTGGCTTTGCGTTAAGTCGGATTTTGATACTCCTGATGGGCACATAACAGGTAACTCATTATGTTGCTTTACCTTTAACAACAAACACACAAGTCTGTTAACTTTTAACCCTACATTACGTACAACGCTGTATCAAATTTCTATAATGTATCTACATGCAAGATCTTGGGCAGGAATTTAAGTTTCACCGCTATCGGGGTGGCACGTTAAACACGGTCATAATATTTGTTGATATGGTTTATATGCATAGAAATAAACAGCGTTACCTACCAAGATGACTGTTTCCTTATACATAGTTATTGGGAAGCAAGGGCCCCTGCCTCCACCTCCTTCCTTCTTCACGCCACTGTCCTCAGATAATTTTTTTTTTCAGACATTAAATATAGAAAATATTTTCTCATTTCCTTATAAAGCAATTCACTAAACTTATATACAGAGTGACTTAATCAATAATTATATATTACTTCTTATGCAAATCTTTATGTTAAGGTAGTGTTGAAATACATTAAACAATAGGTACATATATAAACTGTCTAATAATGAATATTAGTAAAAAAATATCATAACCAAAATAATCTTGTTTAGACTAATCAGTCTAAACAATATTATACAGTTCCTACATAAAGTTCTTAATGAAGTAGACTTCGCACAATTTGTTACGGGTTCTTTTTCTCGTGTCCACGTTATTTTACATCTAAATAATGAGTTCGATAGCAAAGCACATTAGCTGTATTTATAAGAACATAAATATCCGATTTCCGCTTAACGTAGAGAAAAACAAACCTTTCTGAGTACTTATGCTGACAAATTCTTACTAAATACGGTCCTATGTAGTAATATATATAGATCTTTTATAGCGATATTGATATCCTGTTTAGTTCTGTGCGGTAATTACAGTAGCAATTCACGTTAGCAGTATTTCTGTAAATGCTATTTTGGGTGATTGTTGGTACTTTTTTGAGAAATTATAATACTCTTTACAGTATTTAGATTAACTTTGGTCCTATGAAGTCTTGTGAAAGCCCTAGGTGATTTTGTAAGGGTCAATGTGGTGAATAGTAGGATCAATTTCACATTTTTTTTCGTCATAAAGAAATTCAATATTTATAGGATAAATGACTAATAATAACAGAAAACTAACTAACAAACTAACTGACCAACAAACCCAATTATTCACTGTAACCTAAATTGCTTTTTATATATGGCTTAAATTGTTTCATACGTTTTGAAAGAAATTCCACATAGTAAGACCACGCCCATCATGTGACGTCAAACGTCCTTCCAGATAAACAAAAACACAAACCAGCAACGTTTGGATTAAAAATGGAGACTTTCGAAACCGCCAATATGTGATTGTTTGCATCAATATTGAAAATATACAAGATTAATCATTTAAGTGGATTAAACAATACTGATGGTGTATTCTAAATTAAGGCATGCCAAGAGACATTAAAACACACAGGGACAAAAAGCTAAAAAAGTTACATAGGCTGAGTGAAAAAAACAGCTGGTTGATTTGAAGCTAGGACCACTATTTTTCTTTTCCAGTTGTAAGATTCGCTTCGAAAATGTCATTAAAGCATTTAATGGAGTTGTACGGGATTAGTTTTACTATATTTGAAGTCATTCTTGGTTATTTTCTATTTTGTTTGCTTGCTTTTGATCAGAAGCTTAATGACTCCGTCATCTAGTGGCTAATTTAGCAACTATTTAATAACAAAATAATTTTTCTTTGTTATGTTTACTTTATTTTTAAAAAAATAGCAGAAAGAGTTTGCTAGAAATTTCACACTTATGTAAATTTATAAAGGTAATTTTTCTGCATATTCATTATCTGGTATTTTTCACTTTATGCATTTTTTTTTGACATCATTAATATTTTGAAGCTAAGATCGTATTCTAAAGGGAAGAACGTTTCAAGATATATTTTTTCGTACTTGCTTTTTTGCAATAATTTCTCTGTACGAAGTCTTTTCTTAGTAATTGCAAGGTTCAGTATAAAAATTTTATTTGCCAGGCATGCTATTTAGAGGAAAACAAAAATAGAGTATTTTTAAGTTGTAGTAAATTAATTTTCGTCCAAAATTAGCAAACATCACATACTGCAATGCTTCAATAATGACAGCAAGTTTCATTAGTTACCTGAATGTAACTGATTTTGTCACAGATGAAATAATTGTTAGTTATATCTATTCCACAACAAACTTAGAATATATCTGTAATAAGGTATATTCAGATAACTGTTCTGAACTCCTTTGCAAGTGTCATGCATGCACGTATTGACGTCCTTCAAACCGAATATCGAAAGGTCGTAAATTTATACTATTTTTTTTTAAATGTTAAATCCAGCAATATCTATCCCATAGCAATTTATACCACGTACTCTATGTTTGTGTCCACTCCATGGAGTGGGTAACTTTAACTCAAGGGGTAACACAGAAACTTACATAACTTGATATGAGTTATGGTTTTCCTCCTTGAATGTATTCTTTGGAATAGTCGGTGAGACAAATAATCCATGGATTATGGGATGAAACACTTGTAAAATTTTTCTGTGAATGCGATATAATATTGTTGCAACAGCGGAAGCCACGTGACGCTGGTAACACGTCATGAGTTTCTAGAAGGATCATGACTATTCCTGGCAACTCTAGTCTTTTCCAGGCGCCCTCTATTTTAGTATATAAGCCCGGCAAATTATTGCAGATGGGGAGATATAGAGACAGATAACTGAGTCAAGCGAGTGGTAGTGACCGTAAGTAAACTGCGTGAATCGTTGTGAATTATAACGTGTGTTTAAGTTAAAGTGACTGTGGAGATTCTGTGTATTGCAAAGTTGTATTGAGAAAGAATAAACTAGTTTTAATTAAAGAAAGGACTTGTATCGCTGAAGTTCCTCGGGAAGAATTTATACCGGAAATTAACAAACGACCAGAGACATAACAATATAATAATTACTGTCTTTGACCTTTACGAGCGCGTTAGGAAATCCTTCTCCAGCTCCAGTTGCCAGTGAAATCAAAATGGAAAGCTGCGACCAGCCAGTACATATAATAATGTTACGTCTCCGTTCGTTCGTTAATTAATTTTCCGTAAATTCGTTCCGACGAAACTCAAGTCCTTTCTTAAATAAAACTGGTTTATTCTTTCCGAATACAACTTTACGATACATTTAATTTCAACTGTCGCTCTATAACAAACGCTATAGCTCACGTCTCACGTGGCCAACAATATTTTATCCGCATACATTCAATTACTCATTACCACTCCGTCGCTTCGTGGCCGGTCTTATATATACAAGATTACACTATATCTATAAATATCACGAGATTTAAGGAAAAGACGTGAAAGTTCGAGAATGACGTGGCGTGATACTAGTCACGTGACCTCGATGTCATAACAATACACTACACATTACTCTGAATATTGATTTGTTTAATTTGTTCACTTGTGTTTTCTTTTCTTTCATTTTCTGTGCATGATCAATTTATTCTCTATATAACATTTCCGGAACCTGATGTATTGCAGAAACTTTGGCTACCTGTTGGATATCACTGTACCTAAATACCACACCTCTATGGCTCCAGTACAGCTGTCCCTAATTGTGAATTGTGGACCAGAAGGAAGGTAAGAAGGCAGCAGCATCCGCCACCTGAAGCAGGTATCTTTAACCAGTGGGAGTGACTGTATAACGGTACCAACAGATGAAAATGGGAAGCATGTTTGGAAGCCCCACCTTTCGATTCAAAGACCCTCATATCCTCAATCTAATGTGCAAGTACTAGGTCGTACTTGGGCCTTTAGTAGATAGAGACAAGTTATGGAGTTTCTGTTGCAATTACGTCTACGTAGTTTGATAAGAGAATTGAAGAGGATATGTAATGATCTATATTTAAGAGTCAAACGATAAATGTAAGTCTAATCTCAGAAGATGGGAACTCATTTTTAATATTTTTTGTTTTCTTTCTGAGCAGATATCACTCAGAATTATTCTGGTGCACAACTTTATCTGTTTCCTCTTCTTTCTTTTTTTATTTTTTTTGCATAATCTTGGCTAATGTAGTTTCTTCTTATGTTATTGAAAACTAGATCAATGAATCTAACGCTTATTTGTTATTAAACACAAAACTACACAATGGGCTATATGTACTGTGCCTACGGGGAGTACAGAAATCCGATTTTTAGCGTTATAAACCCTCAGAATTAATTGCTAAGCTACTGGAAGGTATAAATCCAATGAAAGTGAGACATACCTTGAATTATATGGTGCAAGATGATTATTTCTTAATTACAAAGTCCTCAGGGAACTACATAGCTTTTTCTTAACTATCAAAAATAGCAAATTCAAAATCTGTTTGTCTCCTCATAAACTGTTGAATTTTTTAAGTTGTGAATTACAAGTGTATTGTTATTTTTAAAATTATAAATACCGACATGAATAGTCTATAAACCTTTTATGAAATACAATAGAAATCAGCAGTACAGAGCAACAGAAATAAAAAATGGCTTCCATTACTGGTGTTATGTCTGTGTTCGTTTGTTAATTTCTCGTATAATTTCTTTCGGATGAAACTTTAGCGATACAAGTCCTTTCTTAAATAAAACTAGTTTATTCTTTCTCAGTTCAACTTCGCAATACACTTAATTTCCACAGTCACTTTAACTTAAACACACGCTATAATTCACAATGATTCACGCACTTTATTTA
>NW_013666804.1:0-4907 GCF_000517525.1 Limulus polyphemus
TAGTTTATATCCTTGTTATGATACATTAGAAATAAAGTACTCAGATACACCTACGTTACTTTATCTAAACAAATTACTATTAGTCTAGTTTATATCCTTGTTATGATACATTAGAAATAAAGTACTCAGATACACCTACGTTACTTTATCTAAACAAAGTACCATTAGTCTAGTTTATATCCTTGTTATGATACATTTGAAATAAAGTACTCAGATACGCCTACGTTACTTTATCTAAACAAAATACCATTAGTCTAGTTTATATCCTTGTTATGATACATTTGAAATAAAGTACTCAGATACACCTACATTACTTTACCTAACAAAATACCATTAGTCTAGTTTATATCCTTGTTATGATACATTAGAAATAAAGTACTCAGATACACCTACGTTACTTTATCTAAACAAATTACTATTAGTCTAGTTTATATCCTTGTTATGATACATTAGAAATAAAGTACTCAGATACACCTACGTTAGTTTATCTAAACAAAATACTATTAGTCTAGTCTTATATCCTTGATATGTTACATTAGAAATAAATTACTAAGATACACCTACGTTAGTTTATCTAAACAAACTACTATTAGTCTAGTCTTATATCCTTGTTCCGATTCCAAAGTTCCGGTTCCTCATTAAAGAAAGAAAGACATGATCAATGAAAACTTTTATAATTTGGAGTGAAAAGATATTATACGAAAATGTTTGTGAACTCATTAGTTCTAATAACGACTTGACAAAACTTAAAATTAGTGTAAACAGTCGATGTAAGGATCTTGTAGGAATAGGTGAACAATTAGATTCATGACAACGATGATATGTACTAATATATGATTTCAGCCCGAAGATATTTATCAAATCGAGATTGAAGAAACATTATTCTACTTGACGTTAATAGTTGAAAATTAGATCCTTCAATCAGAGGGAAGTTGTCGTTTTCTGCATCAAGAAATACACAGAACTACGATTATTTTAAATCTGAACCGACATTTTGTTTTGGTATTTTAACCTTTGCATTTCACTATTGCTTGGTGTGCACTATTGTTAATACGTTCTCAAGCTATTAAATTTGCCTTTTGATGCGATAAAACTTATCAAATAATCAGAAAACAAAGAAACTGCGAACTGTTTATTGTAAAAAAAAAATCAAAATAAATATAAAAATTGTAGCAAAAAGTGAAGGCTTTAGGGCGAAAAAAAATAGTTAGCGAGTCCAAAAAACAAACTTTCCAAATGGCGTAACACAATTATGAGTGATTTTAAAGGATGTGTCAAAGACATACAGATCATGTGGTTCAACGATAACGTTCTAGATTAAGGAGACTGCTGTGATCCGGCTGACTGGTTCTCTTTGTCAGAGAAATCGAAAATATTCGATACTAGTTTTTAGAATTTTACTTTCCCTTGGGGCTCGTGAGATTCATTTCGTCGTAAGACTTGTGATAGTAAAGGGACACTACGCTATTCTAGTATAAATCCAAAGGGATTTTAATAAAAGGTGGGGGAAGAAACTTAAGATTTAAAACTCCTGTTTGTAGATTAAGAACACGTTTTCTCACGTGACTTTAAGACTCTATTGACATTTTTGAGAACCCAAGTGGTTTCTTTAGGTGTTTTCTGTAATGTGTAATCTGTTACTATTCATCATTAGTTCATTCATTTGCGAAGTTATTTGCTGTATTCAAAGTTCTAGCAGATTTCCTAATAGCAAGTATAATTATTGGAAACCTTTATCGAAAGGTAACCTAATGAACGGATATACATTATATATAGAAATACAAACATTCCCCAGCAGCATATTCTGTAAATACTACGTTGTTTTGTTGCTAAGTGAACACTGAAATGAAAGGCACCATTTTTATGATCAGATCTTAACGGTTATCTCACTAAAGTAGTAGGACACGGCATACAATGGGCATCCGTATACACATAGGTCTCGGTATAATCTTTATTGTCATAGTCTATGCACGGAGTGTTCTGGAAGAAAGGTTTGGTTGTTTTGTTAAGTACAAAGCTGCATAATGGGCCATTTGAGCTCTGCCCACTATGGGCATCGAAACCTGAATTTAAGCATCGTACTCTCGCAGTCTTACCGTTCTTAAAGAAAGCACTTTTACAAGAAATAATTCCAAGAAAATTAATAATCAAATTTCTGAAACCGTACAATCGTGCTAATTGTGATTCTTTTGTGTGAGTATGGAATAATACTTTAATAATGATATGTAAGATATGGAAATGTTTAGCCTCTAAACTGATCTATGAAGGATGCGAAAGTCTCGGGAATTCGATAGTTTCCGTTATCACGAATATTTACATTTCAAGTTGAGCGGAATAAAACAAGGGAACAATTTTACAAACCTATCTTGTGCTGCAGAAATTAAAATATTTAAGTTGGATTGCTCGTCAGAGTTTCTCTATATTCCATCTTTCTTCTTGAAATATGTATTTTAAAAGCAGAACGCTGTTTTCACTTCAAACCAATCTTCTTGTGAACGAACCAGCTGTTTTATAGACCCTTCAGTAAGAACAGATATTCAGTGTAAATAAAATGAAATACTAGAGTTAAAAGAAACTAATGGAAAGAATAACCTGGTAATCTTGCTACTAAACTTTCTGTACCTTCTGTATCGTTCTAAAGCTAGTCAGATATACGGAATACAATATAAACCTGTATATTATTTAGTTTTTTGTTTTTCTCTTATAGTAAGTAAAATCGGAAATGGATAGCGATCGCTTTTCTTTAAAAGCTATTTTTTTTTAAATATTTGCACTTTCAAATCCCAGAGTTTTTATATTCGAAAACATAGTGGAGTGAAAAGCTTTAATTGTCACAGATTTGAATCTCTTGTTATTTTAGCTTTATGTAATCTGCTTTCATATGAGACATCACAGCTATTATTCAAGTATTTGTGTATATATTATATGAGACAGCACGGCTACGATTCAAGTAATCGTGACAAGTGACATAGAAAAAGCCTTACTTAGAAGTTATTGATGTAATCATGACAAGTAAAATAGAAAAGGCCTAAAATACGAGTTATGATGTAATCGTGACAAGAACATAAAAAAGGGCCTATGTAAGGCCTTTTCTATGTTACTTGTCACGATTACATCAATAACTCGTTGGTAATGTTCTTGTCACGATTACATCAATAACTCGCAAAAAAGGCCTTACCAACTAGTTATTGATGTAATCGTGACAAGTAACATAGAAAAGTCCTTACATTCGAGGTATTGATGTAATCGTGACAAGTAACATAGAAAAGGCCTTACCCACGAGTTATTGATACAGGTCACCTGTCTAAGAGGTCATTAGAATAACAAATTAATTAGTCATCTGAAAATTTAATCCATTTAAGATGTAAGAAGAATGGGCTAGTCTCTAAGAAGTACTTATACTTGCTGTCCAACACTTAAAGATAAATAATACTACATTAGAATAAAATGATATTACCTTTTAGTGTTTAGAAAAACAAACAAAAACACACATTAATACGTTGTACTTATGTAATCTGTGGAGTGAATTTCCTGTGTTTTATTTTGTATTCTGAACAGAATTCTTAGGTAGATTTATTTTCCTTCTTTTATAGGTAACTGAAATTCTTATTTAATTGCATGAAAAGTACATGTTTTAGCCTAAAAATGCTACAAATGTGTAGTAGCATAACAAAAATTGATTCGCCAAAGAAGAAAACTACACAATAACCATATCTGTTTTGTGCCTGAAACGTTTTCACGACAGTTTAAACTTAGAAAAAATGGTTTCTGTACATTACATAACACATTCTGAATTTAGCAAGGCTGAGAAAACTCAATAAAATATTCCTACGATTACAATTAAAGCAACATATTTTAAATTCAATATGCAGTACTGGAAACAATTACAGAAGTAGCCAATATGAGTACAAAATTCGTGATTGAAAATAAAACTTGCATGATTGGAAGCAGTGTGCTTTTTACAATTTTGTTCGTTTTGCTCTTCATAATTTTTCGCACTACACCACGTTGAGCAAAGATTGTTAACCAGAGGTTCAAACTTTTCAGCATCCCCAAACTGTTTTGTTTGTGGATTTTATTTTCACATGTTGAATTATTTCTCAAATTTCAACTCTCTCCAAGTTTTTCAGATCATATCCGGTAATGCCTTCGATTGTTTGCAATAATACAAAGGAAAAACCTTAACGCGATATTGTTTCCAAACGTGGAAAAGAAGCATTAACAAATATGCCAGAGAAAAATGTATAGTTATTACAAAATACGATAATGGTAATAATGCTGTCATAGTGAGTAGAGTTGATTATGTGTTAAATAGTTGAAACGGTCAGACCAACTTAAAAAAAAAAACTTAATGGAGGAAGTTAATGCTAGAAGATGAAAGGAAGAATAAATTATCAAACTTATATTCGAATCACACCTAAAGAATATATATATAGCATTAGTAGATTTAAGTATAACTTAGCAGGTTTTTATTTCCATTTCCCAAATAAATTAGCAAAAACGATTATACATTT
The DNA here is from genome assembly GCF_000517525.1 of Limulus polyphemus. NCBI lineage: Eukaryota > Metazoa > Arthropoda > Merostomata > Xiphosura > Limulidae > Limulus > Limulus polyphemus. The sequence continues at coordinate 4,515 of NW_013666804.1, forward strand.
AAATTTCGAATTTGCTTTATCGTACAGTTTTTTGCAGTAGTTTTGAGTTTATATACAAACATTCCACTTAATGACTTGATTAATTACAACTTTCACGAGTTACTATGGTGCAAAATGCAAATATAATGGGCTTTTTACCTGTATTGTAGGAACATGTACTCCACTAGAGCACAGTCATGTGTTGATAGTTTAATCCATGATTGGCTATCATCCAGCCAATGAGACTGCCACCCCAGCATTCTGCCCATACAAATACATGACGCCATACTAATCCCAGCAGTAGGGTGGTGAATGGGCTCATGACTCCCACGACAGAAATGCCACATGACAAACGTGTATAAATCAAAGATTTGCCTGGTGAAGGCTACTATATACTGTTACAACAGCGGAGGT
>NW_013666804.1:5907-10384 GCF_000517525.1 Limulus polyphemus
CGTGACCATGGATATTAAGTGAATTTCAAAGTTGTATTGAGAAAGAATAAACTAGTTTTAATTAAGAAAGGACTTGTGTCGCTAATGTTTCTTCGGAAAGCATTTTGTTACGGAAAATTAACTAACGATCAGAGAAGTAACAATACGATAAATTGAAACCAACTTTCATATTTCAGTAGGAGTTGTACAGAAACTCTGGAGAGAGTGTCTAAAACTAATAATACTGATAATAGAAGATATATCAGTATCTTCAGAAATTATGTTAATCATCTCAGAGTACAAAACGATCTAGTAGATATCTTGCCAACGAACTCACAGTAAGGTACACATTAACACGATTTGGCATAAAATAATGTGCAGCTACTGAGATAACGAAACCAAGGCTCAAATCTGCATCTCACTTTGAACAATGGGAAGATCAGATCAAGAGGAATAATTCAAATTCAAACTGTTGGGCAACAATAGTTTGTTCGATGATAGACATGGCTATGGTATAATGGTCAATATATAACATCTACAGTGAAGAATTCTGGGAACAAATACATGTGTGGGCTACATATCTCTGTCAATGAAGTGGGAAATCTCCACAAAATAGATGGGCACCTGACTGCTGATAGGTATAAACAAGTTTGTGTCAAACATCTCAGGAACAAGGACTGTTGTGCAGTTATTCAGCAAAGCAATGATCACCGCAATTCCTGAAAAATAAAAGGTGGCCGACAGAACACTCGCAACCACTGTTTGACACGTACACAAATTCACCATATAAACACTGTTAAAGCTCAATGTTAGCATAAAAACAAAGGGTACCATTCTGTTTATATCTATGTATAGATAGCGATCATATTTAAGTTAGAGCTTTAAGGAAAACAAACATGTTCAAGTACAAATAAATACATGTAATAACTTATTTAGAATTTTTATTTTTCATCTCATTAATATAACAATAATATGTTAAGTACAAACACGTATGTATAACCATGATGACTTCATTAAGATTAAAGTACAAACACTTATATAACCATGATGATGTCATTAACAATTATAGGGTTAAAGTGCATATACGTATATAACCATGATGACTTCGTTAAGAATAAAGTACAAACACTTATATAACCATGATGATGTCATTAACAATTATAGGGTTAAAGTACAAATATGTATATAACCATGATGATGTCATTAACAATTATAGGGTTAAAGAACAAGCAGATATACAACCATGATGACTTCATTAACAATAAAATTATAGTACAAACACTTATATATCCATGATGACGTCATTAATAATAAGGTTAAAGTACAAACACGTATATATATAACCTTAGTGATTTCAAATCTACGTTGGACCATGTTTGAGAGATATACACATGTGTTTAAGACCATGTTTGAGAGATATCTAAAATTAGAAGTGGTATCAGTCAGGGGTAATGTAAATTGTTCTTTTTGAGTTTGACATTTGTAACCCACCATATCACAGTGGGCATATTCTTATTCACAATTCCCTTAAGCTGTTCATTACTTGGAGCACACCGTTTTCATTATGCTCTTAGTAAGGGAAAAATATTCAATGACAAGCTAAGTTTAGTTATGGTTGAACTTTTCCAAAACTATATTTTTTTTGTATCTTACAAATTATATTCTTTCTGTCAAACTTTAAAATGATTTTTTTCGAAAGATTAGAGCGATGATTCTTGGTTATATATAGAACTACATTTAGTCGTTGTTGTAAACTTGATGCTACTGAAGTTTGACAAAAGTGTGTGACAGGCTAACAGCACTTTCCGACACATAATATTCGTGCAATAAGATCATAAAGATGTGTTAAATTCGAAGATTTTGATTGTCCAAAACGGAGATATACCTTGTACGTAATAGAATTGTAAAACAATGAAACATGTATAAGTTTGGTGTACTAAGACCATCTAGAAATAGACCTGCAACAAGTCGTAGCCCAGCCGTGGTAAGCAAAGGGTATAGTCTTGTATCACGTGCCACAAGCAATAGTACGTAACATAGTCAAGAAGGGTTTTCGTTTGGAAAAGCGATACAAGTCATGTATACTTATGTTGCTTCTATGATATATCCATGAACAGTAGCATATTTCAAACGGGTGCTCATAAGAATACATACTGGTTTAGTTACCTATGAATTTCTGTGCGATTTAACTTCTGAAATGGCCGCTCGAAAACCTTCGCCCTCGTATACTAGATAGATTATGGAAAGCACACAGGGAGCAGTGGTGTGCTTTTGACACGAAAAGATTTGCAAATGAGCCTTTTGGAATAGATACTACCCTGAAGGGCTACTTTCAAAATCCACGACCGTTAGATAGAGTGCCCCCAGTAGATCAGCGGTAAGTTTGGAGTTTAACGAAGCGAAAATTTGGGCTTCGATACATCTGGCGAGCAGAGAACAGTTAACTCATAGAGTAACTTTATGCTCAACAGCATCCAAATCAGATATAGTATGATCAAACGTGGTGAAGCTACAGACTCGTTTTAACATAATGTGCGCATAATGGTTGGAGACGGCTTGAATGGGTAATGAAGAAAAACTTTAATATAAGTTTAACATAACAGCAAATGTACAACGTTTCAACAATGTTTTGTCATCATCGGGTACCTTGTTGAAACGTTGTACATTTGCTGTTTTGTTAATCCTATATTAAAGTTTTTATTCATTACCCATTCAAGCCGTCTCCAACCATTATTAGTCTCAAAGTGGGTTCCTCGTCATCGAATAATGTACGTGTATCTTATGTATATAACATAATGTACGTATCTTATGTATTTGACATAATGTACGTATCTTATGTATACAACATAATGTACGTATCTTATGTATTTGACATAATGTACGTATTTTATGTATTTAAAATAATGTACGTATTTTATGTATTTAACATAATGTACGTATTTTATGTATTTAACATAATATACGTATTTTATGTATTCAATATAATGTACGTATTTTATGTAATTTAATTTAATTGTATTAAAATTATTATACATAACTTTGAACATGCAATATCATGATTCATTGATTTATCATATATCGTTATTGTGTAGTTTGCTAAAAAGATGCTTAGACGTAGTAACTGAATGCTTAAATTAATGAAGAAATTACATTAATTTCATACATTACGTACTTATCACACTCTGTAGGATGTTTGAACATCTAGTAAGGTGTTGGCAGTATTTTCTGATAAAGTTGGTGTTGGAATTAAAAATATCTGGATCGTCCTGATTAATACCAGGAATAAAGAAACATGACATCGTTGTAAAGATATATACTTAACCCAAGAAAAAAATTTCTTCAATATATAAATATATTGTTGCGTCAGGGGGTCACGTGACTTTTGTCACGCCACCTATTTTCTGGAAGTATCTTGTTCCTTCGTGAATGCCCTAGCATTTACTAGATATATGTTTTTCTGGTATATAAATAGGACGCTCACAACGTGACAACAATGTGTGTATAGACAGTGAGTAATTTATCTGCAGTCAGAGAGTATTATTGAGCACGTTCGTAGTTAAAGCGTTTGTTTTAGCGCGATTGTTGAAATTAAGTGTATCGTAAAGTTATATTCGGAAAGAATAAACCAGTTTTATTAAATAAGGACTTGTGTCGCTAAAGTTTCGTCGGAACGAAGTTACGGAAAGTTAATTAACAAACGGAGACGTAACAATATATAAATATATATGTTTACGTCGGAAATTACTTATACATGAAACATTCCTTTTCAATCATTTTTTGTTTCCTTACATTTTACGTTTATATTAAGCGGAACGATAGTACTTGGTGAGTGTTTGTCCATTTCCGTCAATCGTAAAATTATCGATCATTTTATGTGAGCTTGTGTAAGATTATGTATTTACTAACTATTAAGTGAATTAGCGTGTTTATTATATATTAAAGTCACTCCAAATAAAGATAGGGAACTAGATAATTTTAAACTTTACTAGAGTATTTTGAATGTTAAAAAGCATTTCTGCCTATTATCACGTTAGAAAATTTCTCAAATTCAATATCATTTATCTTCCACAACTAACGATGTCACTTGTTCTGCCATGAAATATATGTTAGTGTTCAGTTTGAGTGCAATGAAAATGAAAAGAAAGCATTATGCGCAATAACATTGTAGTACAATTTTACAAGCGAATATATTACAGATAGAAAATTAAGTAATGTGAAAATTATCATTGTTATCTACTTATATTATAGAGAAAAGTGTAAGTGTATTAACACTTTCAAAAATATAGCCCATGTAAGATTTAATATAAGCTAAAGTATTCCATAATTAATAATAACCAGTATGTAGATTGTCAAAATATATACCAATCACTAATAATGTCATTACTCAATACAAAATAAACTGGGCCTGAATCAAAATATATATACCAATCACTAATAATGTCACTACTCAATGGGCCCGGCATGGCCAGGTGGTTAAGGCGCTCGACTCGCAATCTGA
>NW_013666804.1:11333-28493 GCF_000517525.1 Limulus polyphemus
TGAATCAAAACATATATCAATCACTAATAATGTCACTACTCAATACAAAATAAACTGGGCCTGAATCAAAACATATATCAATCACTAATAATGTCACTACTCAATACAAAATAAACTGGGCCTGAATCAAAAAATATATCAATCACTAATAATGTCACTACTCAATACCAAATAAATCTTGTTTCTAAAAATACTGAAAGTTTGATTAAATTACATCTGTTAAAATCATTAAAACTTAAACTAACTTTTTTTTTCCTACAAGGAACGCATTTTGTAATTGGTGACAAGTAATTTCATCTTCTGTTCAGTTTTAAACGTAACCAGAACTATGCTTCATAGAAACGATTTCTATAACTAACTATTATAACAAGCGTTGGAATTACATTCTCATCATACAAGTTATAGAAAGGGTTATGTTAAAAAGAAAACGCAATTCGCCAGAGAACATAAGAAAGTGTTCAAACACACAGTTCAACTTTATTTTAATTAATTATGTGTGAAATAACACTCTTTTAAAACATCTACCACATCATTACAGTTAACTGACGGCATCGATGTAATACAAAACTTCTACCATATCGTTACAGTTAACTGATGGTCTCGATGTAATACAAAACTTCTACCATATCGTTACAGTTAACTGATGGTCTCGATGTAATACAAAACTTCTACCATATCGTTACAGTTAACTGACATACTCACTGTAATACAAAACATCTACCATATCGTAAAGGTTAACTGACATCCTCACTGTAATACAAAACATCTACCATACCGTTACATTTAACTAACATCATCACTGCAATAAAAAACATCTACCATACCGTTACAGTTAACTGACATCATCACTGTAATACAAAAAATCTACCATATCGTTAGAGTTAACTGACATCATCACTGTAATACAGAAAAATCTACCATATCGTTACAATTAACTGACATCTTCACTTTAGTACAAAACACCTACCATATCTTTACAGTTAATTGACAGTCTCACTATAAAACATCATTACAGTTAAGTGACAGCCTCATTCTAATGCAAAATATCCACCATATCGTTACACTTAACTTATATCCTCAATCTGATACAAAAAATCTACCATATCGTTACACTTAACTAACATTGTCACTCTAATACAAAACACCTACCATATCGTTGTAGTTAACAGACAACCTCACTGTAATATAAAACATCTACCATACCGTTACAGTTAACTGACATCATCACTGCAATATAAAACATCTACCATATCGTTACAGTTAACTGACATCCTCTCTCTAATATAAAGCTCCTACCTCATCTTTACAATTGATTGAGTGTCTCACTATAAAACAAATCTTCTAAAACATTGTTACAGTTAACTCACAGCATCACAGTAATACAAAACATCTACCATACCGTTAAAGTTAACTGCTATCTTCACAGTAATATAAAACATCTACTATATTATAAAAGTTAACTGACATCCTCACTGTAATACAAAACATCTACCATATAGTTACTGTTAGCTGACATCCTTATTGTAATACAAAACATCTACTACATCGTTGCAATTAACTAACATCCTCAATCGATTATAAAGTATCTATCATATCGTTACACTTAACTGACATCCTCAGTGTAATAAAAAACATCTACCCTATCGTTACAGTTATCTCATATACCAACCGAAATAGAAATCGTCTACCATATCGTTACAGTTAATTGACATCCTCACTATAAAACAAAACATCTATTATAGCGTTTCAGTTAACTGACATTGTAACAGTAATGCTAGAAATCTAACATATTGTTATAGTTATCTGATATCCTCACTGTAATACAGAACAGCTACTATATCGTTGCAATTTAATGACATCGTAACAGTAATGCAAAACACCTACCATATCCATTACAGTTAACTTACAATTTCACTCTAATACAAAACACTTACCACAGCGTTGCAATTAACAGACAGTTTCATTGTAATACAAAATGTCTACCATATCGTTACAGTTAACTGACATCCTCACTGTAATACAAAACTTCTACCATATCGTTGCAGTTAATTAACATCCTCAATCTAATACCTACCGTATCTGTACAGTTAATTGAGAGTCTCACTATAAAATAAAACTTCTAAAACCTCGTTACAGTTAACTGACAGTCTTGCAGTAATACAAAACATCTGCCATGTCGTTACAGTTAACTGACATCCTTACTGTAATACAAAACTTTTACTACAATTTAAAGTTAACTGACAGTCTCATTGGAATATAAAACATCTATCAAATCGTTAGAGATAACTGACATCCTCACAGTAATACAAAACATCTACAAGACCGTAACAGTTAACTGACATCCTCACTGTAATACAAAACTACTACGATATTGTTACAGTTAAATTATATTCTCACTGTAATACAAAACATCTACCATACCGTTACAGTTAACTGACATCATCACTGTAATACAAAACATGAACCATACCGTAACAGTTTAACCGATATCCTCACGGTAACACAAGATATCTTCGACATCGCTACAGTTAACTGACAACCTCACTGTAACAGAAAACACCTGCCATATCGTTGCAGTTAACTGACAACCACACTGTAATACAAAACACCTACCATAACGTTGCAGTTAATTAACGGCGTCATTCTAATAAAAACATTTACCACATCGGTACAGTAAACTGACACTTTCATTGTAATACAAAACATATACCATATCGTTACAGTTACCTGATATCCTAACACTAATGCAAAACATCTACCATACCGTTACAGTTAACTGACATCCTCAATGTAATATAAAATATCTACTATATCGTAAAAGTTAACCGCCATCCTCACTGTAATATAAAACATCTACCATATCGTTGCAATTAACTAAAATTATCAATCTATTATAAAACATTTAACCTATCGTTACACTTAACTGACATCATCACTGTAATAAAAACATCTACCATATTGTAACAGTTAACTGATATCCTCACTGTAATACAAAATATCTACCACATCACTACAGTTAACTGATAGTATCATTGTAATACAAAGCATCTACAATATCGTTACGGTTAACTGACATCGTCACTCTAACACAAAAAATCGACCAAATCGTTACAGTTAAAGGGCAGACTCACTGTAAAACAAAATTTTTACCATGTTGTTACTTTTAATTGACATTCTTACTATAAAACAAAAAAATCTAACATATCGGTACAGTTAACTAACAGTCTCACCGAAATTCAAAACTTCTACCAAATCATTAAAGTTAACTAACATCCTAACTTTAATACAAAAAATCTGCCATATCGTTACAGTTAAGTGAAATCCTCACAGCAATATAAAACATTTACAACATCGTTGCAATTAATGAACATGCTCACTGTAATACAAAACATCAACCCTATCGTTACAGTTAACTGACATCATCACTATAATAAAAAAACATCTTGAACATCTTTACAGTTAACTGAAATCCTCACTTTCATATTAAACATCTACCATATCGTTAAAGTTATCTGACAGTTTCACAGTGATACAAAACATCTACCAAAACGTTGCAGTTAACTAACGGCCTGATGTTAATAAAAATATTTACCACATCGGTACAGTAAACTGACAGTTTCATTGTAATTCAAAACATATACCATATCGTTACAGTTAACTGACATCCTCACTGTAAGGAAAACAAAATTACCATATCGCTAGAGTTGACTGACATGATCACTGTAATACAAAACTTCTACCATATAGATACAGTTAACTGACATTGTCACTATAGAACAAAACTTCTAAAACATCATTACAGCTAACTGACAGTTTCCCAGTAATACAAAACATGTATCATACTGCTACAGTTAATAGCTATCCTCACTGCAATATAACACATCTACTATATCGTAAAAGTTAACTGACATCCTCACTGTAATACAAAAAATCTACCATATAGTTACTGTTAGCTGACATCCTTATTGTAATACAAAACATCTACTACATCGTTCCAGTTAACTGGCATTATAACAGCAATGTAAGAAATCTAACATATTATTATAGTTATCTGATATCCTCACTGTAATGCAAAACATTTACCATATCCATTACAGTTAACTTACAATCTCACTCTAATACAAACATTTACAACATCGTTGCAATTAACAGACAGTTTCATTGTAATACACTGACCACTTCACTGTAATACGAAACATCTACAATATCTTTCCAATTAACTGACATAATCATTCTAACAAAAATCATCTACCATATGGTTACAGTTAACTGACATACTCACTCTAATACAGAAAATCTACCAAATCGTTACAGTTAAGGGGCAGACTCACTGTAAAATAAAACGTTTACCTTATCGTTACTTTTAACTGACATTCTCACTGTAATACAAAACACCAACCCTATCGTTACAGTTAACCGACATTCTCACTGTAATACAAAACATAATGCACATCTTTACAGTTAACTGAAATTCTCATTCTAATATAAAATAACTACCATATCGTTATAGTTTACTGACGGCCTCACTGTAATAAAAGAAATCTACCGTATTGTTGCAGTTAACTGAGAGTCTCACTGTAATACAAAACTTCTACCATATCGTAATAATTAACTCACAGTCTCTCAGTAATTCCATATATCTACCATATCGTTACAATTAACTGATATCCTCACTGTGATACAAAACATGTACTATATCGTTGCGATTAAGTGATATACTCTCTGTGATACAAAACATGTACTATATCGTTACAGTTAACTGACATCCTCACGTTAATTGAAAACTTCTACCATATCGTTACAGTTAACTGACATCCTCACTGTAATACAAAACTTCTATCATATCGTTGCCATTGAATGACATCCTCACTGTAATACAAAACATTCAACATATCGTTAGATTTAACTGGCATCCTCACAGTAATACAAAACATTCAACATATCGTTAGATTTAACTGGCATCCTCACAGTAATACAAAACATGTACCACATCGTTACAATTAACTGACATCCTCATTGTAAGACAAAACATCTACCATACCACTATAGTTAACTGACATCATCACCGTAATAAAAAACATCTAACATATCGTTACAGTGAACTGACATCCTCACTTTAATAGAAAACTATTTTGCTTACATTAGGCAAGTTGTTTCTTTATATTTGTGTTTCTTTTTTAGAGGAAAGCCATGTTCGTGTATATGCTCTGTTCACTGTTGGGAGTCGAGCTTCAGATTTTAGCGTTGTAATTCTGAAAACATACTACATTGGATGATTAATTCCTTATTAATAACCAGCTTATCAAGGAAATTGTATGTTATACATGTTCCCCTTTATCGAACTATAAATTGTCACTTGTGATAAATATGGTTCAATATAACTGAAAATCATCAGTGTTCTAATCATACATACACTCTGACCTGGCTTACACCACTGATGATGAATGTCGTTGAAATTCATCAGTGTTCTAATTATCCATACACTCTGACCTGGCTTAAACTACTGATGAAGAATATAACTGAATTCATCAATATGCTAATCATATCCACACACTGACCTGGCTTACACCACTGATGATGAATATAAGTGAAATTCATCACTATTCTAATCACACATGAACACTGACCTGGCTTACACCACTGATGGTGAATGTAGCTGAAATTCATCAATATACTAATCATATATACAAAATGACCTAAGTTACACCACTGATGATGAATGTAAATGAAATTCATCAATGCTCTAATCATATATACACACTAACCTGGCTTACACCACTGACGATGAATGTAAATGAAATTCATCACTATTCTAATCATACATACACACTGACCTAACTTACACCACTGATGATGAATGTAACTGAAATTCATCAATGCTCTAATCATATATACACACTGACCTGGCTTACACCACTGATGATGAATGTAAATGAAATTTCTCAATGTTCTAATTATCCATACACACTGACCTGGCTTACATCACCTATGATGAATTTCATTTAAATTCACCGTCGTTCTACTATACATTTTATTAATAAAGATGTTATTATCTTTGTTATTTGCTGATGGTGATACCCAACTAACATTCGCCCAGCATGTAATTTATGATAACTGTAACAGATTCCCTTGATTTAGATATTTTTATCCCTAATTTGACAGATTATGGATTAACATTCGTTTGAAAAGTGTTTTATTTGACCTGAATATAATACATTATTATTAAACTGTAGGATGAAATTATTAAAATTCATCAAAACTCTTTATCTTTTCAGTACATATAACGCGGTTAATTATTCGTTCGGACAGACTTGTAATTATATTATATTACTATACTCACATGAAACTAATTAAAATGAAAGTTTAATCGCTGCTGGATTTTGTTTCAAGTGAACTTTAGATACGAGCTCGTGTACTATAGATTACCGATTTACATACATTTGGTCATACACTAATATATTACTGTACACGTACTGATGATATGTTTACAGTTTGTGTGTATATTATATAAACATCAATTTTCTTTTAATACTGAGTAAATGAGGATTCGGGTCTTGTTAATATACGGTATTTACAACTAAGAACAATAATATAGTAATTTTTTAATATTTTTTTTGTAAATGTTTATTAATTTATCGATTTTTATTTGTGATATCAGCCTGTTCCCAGCATATTGAAGAATAAGTTAATTTTAATTATTACTTATTTGATCTTTCAGTACATGAACCGATAATAGTGTATAAGTAAGTAGTTGAGATCCCCACCCCCACCCCACAGTGGAATGTTTGCGGACTTACATTGCTAGACATCGGGTTTTGATACCCGTGGTGGGCAGAGCACAGATAGCCCTTTCTGTAGCTTTGAGCTTAATAACAACCAACAACTTGAGATTCGTATCTTAATTTTGATGTCTATTTCATCTCATTGTAACTAAAAATAGTGCTAACACCTAGCTATCTCTTAGACTTTCTGTAAGGATAATAACCTCAAATCCACACTTGCTCTGATTCTAAGCTATTTTATATGCATGATATTTGGCCTCTCAGTGCCATCCAGCGCAAATGTACAAAAAGAAAAATTGGTCATTTTTGAATGATTTTTTTTAAATAATTTTTCGTCGCCAAGTGAAACTGATTCCCTCTCTTTATTTTTTCTAATAAAACGTACGTATAACTGCAGTTCTGTACTTTATTAGATTACTTTATTCGGGATAGAGGTAGAAGCATGATGGCCTATTGTACTTGAAAAAAGTTATTTAACATTACCTTGCTACAAGCAAGTCTACCCACTGAATGCTGAGACTAAAAAGTTTATAACTAAAATAAAACTTCCCAGACAGAACTTTAAATAATTTTACCTGTTAGAATCAAATAGCTCCCCGATAGAACTTTAAATAACTTTAAAGGAGTTAAAAGGTGAAAGGAGTTGGCTCTCTTGGTTTCTTAGGAACGTGAATAATAAGTGGAGTATAGTTGAACATTTTCGCCAGTCATGTGCATCTTGGTAGACGAAACAAAACACAAAGCTCACATTCTCCAAAACTGGTTCTAAGGCCACGTCAGTGACTTCATTAATTTTCCTTGGCTAATACAATTACCATATCTTAATTCGATTGATATATATGTCTCTGAATACACCCTGTAAACCATCACCATACAATATTTCTCTGAATATATCTGTAAACTATCTCCAGACAATACTTCTCTGAATACACCTGTAAACCATCACCACACAATATTTCTCTGAATACACCTGTAAACCATCACCACACAATATTTCTCTGAATACACCTGTTAACCATCTCCAGACAATATTTCTCTGAATACACCTGTTAACCATCTCCAGACAACATTTTTCTGAATACACCTGTAAACCATCTCCAGGCAATATTTCTCTGAATACACCTGTAGACCATTTCCAGACAATATGTCTCTGAATACAACTTTTAACCATCGCCAGACAATATTTCTCTGAATACACCTGTAAACCATCCCCAGACAATATGCCTCTGAATACACCTGTAAACCATCTCCAGACAATATTTCTCTGAATACACCTGTAAACCATCTCCAGACAATATTTCTCTAAATACACCTGTAAACCATCTCCAGACAATATATCTCTGAATACACCTGTTAACCATCTCCAGACAATATTTCTCTGAATACACCTGTAAACCATATCTAGACAATATATCTCTGAATACACCTGTTAACTATCTCCAGACAATATTTCTCTGAATACACCTGTAAACCATACTAGTCAATATTTCTTGACGAAGGAGTTCAGTCTTACACGACGCCTTTCGGAATTTGTGGAGTTCTGTGCATACTGTATGAAAGGCTATAACCACAATAAAAGGTGATCCAAGCCGATGTCAAAGGTATTGATCCTAATTGCATTATTGCAATAATGTATAGTTTAAAGACATGACTCAGAGTAAATGTTTTTATAAAATGAAACTTTTTTTCATATAAAGTTGTCTTCAATAATCTTTTAACATTAGATTTTTTTTATTTCACTGTTTAAGTACAACTTTTTTATGGTTATTTTGGGCACATAGTAGAAAGAGTTGGGAAGTCAGGCCTTCTATAGGTTATTCCTCTTGTCAAACGTATCGTGTCTTGTACTTTAGTTTTATTTGTCTGCCCTGTGTATACAACGTTATTTGTTTTCGGACTACTTGCCTAAAGCTACATTTTGTATATATCTATATTTATTTGGTAAAAATATTTTGTTTGTATTTCGACGATAGTTTACATTGCCTGTACTATTGGAAAGATAAGCACGCACGTACACACACAGAGAAATATATATGTATATATAAACCTATACTTATATTCTTGTGCTGACCCACCAGTGAATTTAGGAATTTTATAACGCTAAAAATCGGATTTAGACGACCACGGTGAGCAAAGCAACAAATAAAGAATATGAATATTCGATACATATGTGTGTGTAAATAGTAGTTAGAAGTTAAAGATATAATGTTTAACAACCTGTCATTATTTTAATTGTTAGAAAATAAAGGAAAACTTGAACTTTTACTGAAATCGAACCACACGTATTTGGAGTCTTATTCTTAATCTCATTAAATTAAGTGAGGAACAATTGAAAATATGTAATGACTGTTATTGCAAGTGTAGTCGTCAGTCTGTCTGTATAGTATTGGAAACTTTAATTCCCAGGTAATTTTTTTTTCCTAGTTTTACAAATCGAAAGTTTTCTTCTCGTTCTAAACTACCTGATAGTTTGGTCTAAGACATATGATTTTTCTTCATATAAATCTCTGATGAACAAAATATTAACCTAATAAATGTATAAGTTATTTGTTATTTTGTAACATTTATTCGAAACACCATAACATTACCACATGCTTCAAGAGCTGTATAATAATAAAAATCAATTTTTCCAAATGTCAGTAATATATAACAGGAATCGTCACTAGTCTTTTCAAGTGGTTCATATGGCAGCTATGAAGGGGCTCTCTACTGTTTATCGGTCTCCCACCCATTCTTCAACTTTGCGTCTTTACTTCTCATATCCTCTCTATTGTTCTACGCCAAGTATCTTTCGCTTTCCTCTTTGCCTTCTTCCAGTTGGCCTCCAGCACACTTGCTTTACACATCATTCATTCTTAAAGCATGTTCGTGGTATCTCCATCTACGATACGTTTTAGAGCATGTTCATGGTATTTCCATCTATGTAACTTCTTAGAGCATGTTCATGGTATCTCCATCTATGTAACGTGAGCTTTTATATTATTGACTGATGTTCATTTGTGTCTTTATTTGTATGATCAAAGCATCTGAACTTATTTCTGTTTCTAACAGAATTACTCTCAAACAACCAAGATATATAAAGGTTTCCACGTTCTCAATTATCTCTCTATCCATAATCACCTGACCCTGGTCATTTGTCGTTAACCTCATCGTCTTTGTCTGACCAGTGATTATAGAAAAATCTACCTTCTGAGCTTTATGTGCTAGTGTTTCAGTCTCTCTAACCATTGTTAGTGTGTCATGACACAACAAATACATCAATATAACGTTATTCAGTACAACTGTTTGTGATAAATATAACGTTATTCAGTACAACTGTTTGTGATAAATATAACGTTATTCAGTACAACTGTTTGTGATAAATATAACATTATTCAGTACAACTGTTTGTGATCAATATGACGTTATTTAATTCTACTGTTTGTGATCAATATGACGTTATTTAACAACTGTTTGTGATCAATATAACGTTATTCAGTACAACTATTTGTGATCAATATAACGTTATTCAGTACAACTGTTTGTGATCAATATAACGTTATCCAGTACAACTGTTTGTGATCAATATAACGTTATCCAGTACAACCGTTTGCGATCAATATAACGTTATCCAGTACAACTGTTTGTGATCAATATAACGTTATCCAGTACAACCGTTTGCGATCAATATAACGTTATCCACTACAACTGTTTGTGATCAATATAACGTTATCCAGTACAACTGTTTGTGATCAATATAACGTTATCCAGTACAACTGTTTGTGATCAATATAACGTTATCCAGTACAACTGTTTGTGATCAATATGACGTTATTTAACAACTGTTTGTGATCAATATAACGTTATTCAGTACAACTATTTGTGATCAATATAACGTTATTCAGGACAACTGTTTGTGATCAATATAACGTTATTCAGTACAACTATTTGTGATCAATATAACGTTATTCAGTACAACTGTTTGTGATCAATATAACGTTATTCAGTACAACTGTTTGTGATCAATATAACGTTATTCAGTACAACTGTTTGTGATCAATATAACGTTATCCAGTACAACTGTTTGTGATCAATATAGCGTTATCCAGTACAACTGTTTGTGATCAATATAACGTTATCCAGTACAACTGTTTGTGATCAATATAACGTTATTCAGTACAACTGTTTGTGATCAATATAACGTTATTCAGTACAACTGTTTGTGATCAATATAACGTTATTCAGTACAACTGTTTGTGATCAATATAGCGTTATCCAGTACAACTGTTTGTGATCAATATAACGTTATCCAGTACAACTGTTTGTGATCAATATAACGTTATCCACAAGAATATTGCAGAAGAGAGTTGATAGAATCATCATGCCTAACTACAGTTCCAATGTATTATCTTGACTGATCCCCAAAACTTTCAAGTCCCTCAAATAGAATAATTATCACATTAATGATCCTTACCACAACATACTTATTACATTAATTATCCTTACCATAACATACTTATCACATTAATGATCCATATCATAACATAATTATCACATTAATGATCCTTATTACAACATACTTATTACACTAATTATCCTTATCATAACATACTTATCACATTAATGATCCTTTCCATAACATACTTATCACATTAATGGTAATATCCATACCATCGAAGTATACTCCATATTAATTGTCTTTGTAAAGAATCGAAGGCCTTTTTAAGATCAACTATTTTAACACTAGAGGGTACTTCCATTTCTTACATTGCTCAGTGGTGTTCCTCAGAACAAAGATTTGGCGAATAAATCTTATGAAACCTGCTTTTTGGTCTATTAAAAAACTTCTGTGGCATCTTTCATCGTTTTTCATCAAAATCATACCTCTAACTGGAACAGATAGTAACGGAATTCACCACCAAGGACGAATCTCTTTTCTTTGATACTTATTCTTTTTTACTGTCAGTGAGAGAGCTCTCAGATTACCAGACAACATTTTGTTCAACATTTTCTCATTTCTTGAACTTTTGTTAATCTTAAGACTCAACGACTTTTTTTTCTATCATGAAAATAATTTAGATACAGGGGATCGTCTCCATATCATCTCCATTCAATATATCTTGAAACTATAATTTCTACCTCTTTAATTTGTCTTCGTTCCTTTTAAGTTTTATTTTATTTTTACATACATCATTAATGTTTACTTTAATATCTTATAATTGTTTGACTAACTTATAGACCATTTTCTGGTTTGCTTTGTTGGCTGCCCCCTTTCCTACTTTTGTTTTCTGGTGGTAATATCTACGTTTATCTCTTCTACTGTTCGGTCACCTTCTCTTGCCTTTTTTCTATACCAATATTTAAAATATTCCTTCTATCTATATCTGACTAACTCTCCATCTTGATTTTCAATTGCTCTTTTCTCATCTACTAATTTCCGTGATTCATCAGTCATCCATTCCTCTCTTGCCTTTCTACGATAACCCAAGATTTCTCTGGCAGCAGTTACATACGTTTCTTTAAATTTTGACCATTTTTCTTTAACACCTGTTCATCCATTGTGATATCTAATATTTGAATCATATCTTTAAAATCTAGCTGAAATGCGGCGTTTACTTCTGGATTTTTAAGCTTGATAGAATCGAAACGTACAGGCATTTGGGGGGGGGGGGGTGTTACGTATTTTCATTTCCATCGTTGCAGAAATCAAACAATGACCAGTATTTTCTATGTCTGCTATGTGACGTGACATCATTCATGGAGGATCGATACCTACAGGACATGGCTATGTGGTCTATTAGATTCACAACTAAATCATTCGAGGTCCTCTACGTTCCTTTGTGAGTTTCTCGGTGTGAAAACAATTGTACCACCAATACTGAAATCATTCATATCACAGCATTCCATACATCTGAGGTCATTATCATTCTGAGTTCTCATTCCGAAACTACAAAGATCAACTTAAGGATAAACATCTTTATTAACATTCATATCTTCCATTAATACTTTAATGTGTTGTTCTGGAATTGCATTACGTACATCTGGCATTTTAAGATAGAAATCGTCTTTTACCTTTTCTACTGAAGCATAAAAATCTAACAGACTAGGTTTACTACACTTTGATCAAAAACTTGCAGTTAGATATCTCTCCAATAGAAGGTTAACAAACCCTTGATGTTCTCCTGGAGCTTACAAACTACAAGATTAAATTTACCTTGATTTAAAACTTGAAGTTAGTTATCTCCAATATAAGTTCCCAGGTTAACAAACCCTTGATGTTCTCCTGGAGCTTACAAACTACAAGATTAAATTTACCTTGATTTAAAACTTGAAGTTAGTTATCTCTCCAATATAAGTTCCCAGATTAACAAACTCGCTGATGTTCTCCTGGAGCTTACAAACTACAAAATTAAATTTACCTTGATTTAAAACTTGCAGTTCGTTGTCTCTCTGGATCAGAATAAAGCTACTCCATGTGAATGTCAACTTGAAAATATACTAGCTTACCTTCAATCTTGAACAGGTCTCAGAATATCCAGATCATATCTATCCATTTCTTTTCCAAGTTTGATTTCCTTTGTTATATTACATAGACTCCTAACATGAAGTTTGATACAGTACTTTGAGGAAATGAAGTGGTCCATCCATGACAAGGCTTGGACTCTGACCCTGCATACACACTTGTCACACATCAGAACTAGGAAGCTCGTGTTCACTCCTCATACCAGTCAACTATCTCCCACAGTAGGTTTTATCTTATTAGCCCAAGACAGATTGTACTTGTGAGTTGTACCACCAGATGGGCTATGGGTCGCCACATCCCTACGCCTTGTAAGTGGAATGGAGTATGAAAAAAAATAATAATAGGACTTTAAATATTTATTTTCACAATTTTTCGAAATATTCCAAAGTTTTGTAAAACAATTTAAAAATTGTTTTAATACATTATAGTTTTTATTTGTTCTACTTGTGAATCTGCTTTCAGAACATAATATTTAATGTGTAATAGCATCACAATACATACATTAATTTATTTATTCACAATGTGTAACAGTATCACAAAAAACACATTAATTTATTTATCTGTAACATGTAACAGCATCACAAGAAATAGGTTAATTTATATATTCACAATGTTCAACAGCATCACAAGAAACACATTAATTTTTTTATCTGTAACATGTAACAGTCACACAAGAAATACATTAATTTATTTATCTGTAACACGTAACAGCATCACAAGAAATATGTTAATTTATTTATCCATAACGTGTAACCACATCACAAGAAAAATATTAATTTATTTATCCGCAATGGGTAACAGTATCTCAAGACATACATTAATTTATTTATACTTAACGTGTAACAGCATCACAAGGCATACAATAATATATTTGAAGAAGCTATATTTTAATCGTCCTGCAGAGAAATAAAGATAAACTCTTAAATGTCTAACTTCTCTTAAATTACGATATTAATATGTTCACCTTGAGGACACATCTTACGTTTAAAAAATATTGTCTAATTTTAAACACTAAAATGTCTGACGTCTAAGAAATTATTGTATAATTTTAAACACTAAAACGTCTGACGTCTAAGAAATTATTGTATAATTTTAAACACTAAAACGTCTGACGTCTAAGAAATTATTGTATAACTTTAAACACTAAAACGTCTAACGTCTAAGAAATTATTGTATAATTTTAAACACTCAAACGTCTGACGTCTAAAAAATTATTGTTTAATTTTAAACACTAAAACGTCTGACGTCTAAGAAATTATTGCATAATTTTAAACACTATTAGTATTCTTGCTCATTATTTTCACTCCAATAAAATTTTCTCAGTGTGTAAGACCAACACCCAAAACAAAGTTCGAAACTAAATACGTCATTCATAGACAGTCTGAATATATTTCAACCAGGTAAAGTCACTTGATTCCCATGTTGCAGTACTATGAAATGGTTAATGCTATACGTATGTATGTGACTTCAGTCTCAAAGGGATCGTAGATCCTTCGGTTTGTCTGGTTTGAACTTACGACGCTCTTTTAAGTCGCAACATTCTCGTTATATAAGTTATTTTCTTCATTCACACATGAACGTGTCGGCTTATTTGGGCTGAATCTTCGTGATTCATTAGCGAATTCTCGATTTTATTCAGGATCAAAGAGACACGAATACCATACCACCCTTTGAAATCCCGGAGGGAATGTTTCACATAATACTGTCAATGAATGAGGGGTCCATAATTCAACATTCCTTCTTATAAAAATCCTATTTGTTTTGAATATGTCAGATTATGAAGCTTTTCCTTTCATATCGGTCACGCAATGGATTTTCTTTTTCAACATAACTTGCTCCAGTATACTTCAGAAATATATATAAGTGTTGTTTTTGTTGTGCAGAAAGATGTTTCTTATAGATCACGCAACAAAGCTACGTCGTTTATATGTTTTATCGCAGATAACCCGCGAAAGATTTACGTGCTTCGTAAATTCAGTAAAAACAACTTAATATAGAAGTAATGAAAATCAAGTCAAGCAAGGGTAAAAGTGATTTTACTAATACTTAATTAATTTGTCAACGTTAACAAAGAAGTAATAATGTTTGGAGATGACTTGGATTGGGTACTTAAGTTACCATTGATAAGAACATCATGCAATAGTACATATAATTTCAATGAATATGAAATGCTTGATTGAAAACAGTATAGAACTATCGAAGAAATTATTTCTGTTTTTTAGCCTTATATTAGACGTCAACATTTATTATAAATGTACAAATAATTACTCTCTCTTGTATTCTCTTTACTCAAATGGCTGACAAGTTTTATTCATTTTAACATCTCTTTCATTTTTACTTTCCAATAATATCGCAGTAATAGAATAAAACCTTTGAGAAACAGGCTAATAATAGATTAAAGCCTTTGAGAAACAGGCTAATAATAAATTAAAGCGTTTGAGAAACAGGCTAATAATAGATTGAAACCTTTGAGAAACAGGCTAATAATGGATTAAAGCCTCTAAGAAACAGGCTAATAATCGATTAAAGCCTCTGAGAAACAGGCTAATAATATATTAAAACCTTTGAGAAACAGGCTAATAATACATTAAAGCCTCTGAAAAAACAGGCTAATAATAGATTAAAACCTTTGAGAAACTGGCTAATAATAGATTAAAGCCTTTGAGAACCAGGCTAATAATAGATTAAAGCCTTTGAGAAACAGGCTATTTTGTTTTTGAGATGGCAGCTTCATTCTTTGGATTCTTCAAATAGTTTGATTGTAAGAGGACTTGATGTCAATCAAAAATAGACATACAAACATCCTTTAATATTTAATACATATATGTTCAAGAATAAGGGCATATTATATAGTGGTGTATACTTGTGAGTGAAGGTAACCAAAAATAAATAGAAAAATATGCTTACAGCTGTTATGTAACTTACACAATATTGTGGACAGGTCAGTGTAAATACAGCTGTAATTAGAACTACATTCGAGTTCAAATCGGGCATGATACAGTGGTTAGTGTGACAGAATGTGAAACCGTTGATTCATGGCTCACGTCCCGTTTCACATAATCGCTCTCCGCACTTTGGGGCCGTGTATGTGTTGTAGTCAACTCCCAGTATTCGAGAAGAGTAACACAAGAGTTGGTGATGAGTGAAATTGACTAGCTGTTCCTGTCTAGTGGATCAGTTCGAAGTTAGGAGCAGCTAACATTGCGGGTATCCCCGAAAAAAACACATAAATTATGTCGACAAGTTCAAAGTTACAAATTTAGTTCACAAACCGTGAATAATTCACTGAATAAGTTTTCTGATATTTCATGAACAGTCAAACCTAATCGACAATATTAGCTCCTTTTAACTACTTATATTATCTTATTATTTTTTATTTAAATCCCAACTTCTTTTATTCCGTAAAACCTTTAAATATATCTTGTAATATATTAAATACTTTTTGATGCTGACTCTCACTTATGATCTACTAATTCACCTTCAAGGAGCATAATTTTTTATAAATATTTTGAATAACATTCAGATGAAAGAAATTTGTAGATTCCGAAGCGTTTGATTATTTATGTTTTTTACCACTGTTTGTGCTTATGTATTCAACGACATGAACACACTTTGCGTACAGACATATATTTATTAGTATTAGTACTGTTACGATAGCGGAAGTCACGTGATGCTGCTGACGCTGGTAGCGTGCGTGATGAGTTTCTCGAACGATCGGGGAAGTCCGAGTGTGTTCGAGTTGCCCTCTTCGTTAGTTTATTAGCAGTAGTTACTTTGAGTTCCGTGTAATTTATGATTCTGTTATTTTCGAGCTAGTGAGCCGTAAAGTGTATGTTTTGAACTCGTCGAGAGTCAAGTTATCGAGATTGTGAATCG
>NW_013666804.1:28622-33988 GCF_000517525.1 Limulus polyphemus
ATTGTGTAACTTCTGTATACTAAAAGTTGGTATCGAGGAAAAATAAACTGGTTTAATCAAGAAAGGACTTGTATCGCTGAAGATCCTCGGAAAGAATTTCTACCGGAAACAAACAAACAAGCAGATATGTAACAGTACTTTTTACGTGTTAAAGGTATCGCATAATTAATATATCAAACTGATAGAAATGAATAAAAACCCTATAACTCGAGCGCTTTCGAAAGGTGGATCTTTCTTCTTCAGGGTCAAACTTTCGAAAGCGCTCGGGTTATAGTATTTTTATTCATTTCTATCAATACTTCTTGAACCTACGTGTTTTTCTAACATCCTTAATATATCAAACCGTTAATTGTAACCAGAGTTGTATTAAACTCTGTTTATCTTAAGTTGCTGTTATCATATGGTATTTGAGTTAACCATATATAAAAATGCGCAGTTAATGTTTCCATTTAAATTAAACCTTTTTACTGTTTCATTAGTAATATCCAATGCTGTCATTTTGAAATGTGCCCGACTGAAACCATTTAACTGTTGAGCCCCTGTTGACATAACGAAGATTTGCTGAATGGTCAAACAATCTGAATCTTTTTTAACGCAATTGACCCTCAAGTCCCTTCAATATACACATCGACATTCAAAGAGTTAAAAGCCAAGTAGTTTTGCTACAATAATTTCACTTATTTACATATTACATAAACTTTTTACACGTGATGAAAATAAATGTAACTTACTTAGTGACAATTCTCTTATTTAACTATCAAAATTCTATTCCAGTTAGGCTTATTGCACGTCTAGTTCAACTAATCATATTTGAAAATTGGATGACAACTTCTTTCTGCAACAGAAATTAGATATGATGTTTATCTTTCTTTTCTTTTGGGCTCTAAATAGAAATACATCAAGAAGATAAGTTTAAGAAATTGTTCACATAATAAGAGTATCAGCACAACAGCAAGTGTGTTTAGTTTTATAGGTTTAACATTTGACACATAAAACCCATAAAGCCATTTTATTTCAGCCAAGATCCAAGATACAACCAATTTTTTTAGACTGGCTCGTCGAATAACCCTTTAACCTTGCAATGAATTATTATCACCCTCCAGTTTATAAACATAAATTATCAAAAACTGACTTTTGAGCTGACGTATTTGGTTATTTCCCGCTTATACATAAGTACTTTAGCGAAAGTCTTTGCTAAAATCACTTTCACAAAAGAAAATAATTTAAATGTTTTGTAACGCAGAGTGAGTATTTAAAAGTAAGGGTAAACAGATTTTATTAACTGCACTGGTGAAGAAACCCAGTTATTTTCTAAACGTACTGAAACACTTTGTTTGTTAACTACAATCGTTATGTTGTTATAAGAATACGTGTAAATTTTAAGTTTTAAATGCTTCTACTAGCAAACATTTTTCGAGAAGACTGATTAGAATGACCGAAAACATAAAAAACAATATTACAAATAACTAATTTTTACTTTTTAGAAACGTAAAAGTCAAACAAAGATAGTTACATTGGCCATGTTTGGAAGTTTCTTGCAGTGAGGGGGCATCTAGAAACTTTTATTTTTCCACATTACAAGTAAATAGAGCATTAATAGTCATACACACACATATATGTATATATGTTAGAGCATTCAAATTTGAAATAATTTTTCTTAGCCTGAAAACAAATATTTATCTCTTAGGAAAAAACCTTTCTTTTCTTTCAATAAACAAGTGAAATTTAAGATTGTATTATAATAACATAAAATAAAAAAATATTCTAGATTTATACTTTTAAAGATTCTACTATGTATATCTTCTAATAAGAACAGCAGACATCTGCTTAGTGTAAATTACACAATCTGGATTAGAAAAAAAAACGGAGGACACCTGCTGTGTTTAATTTCTGGATTAAAAAAATCCTTTATTGAACGTAAAGTATCTAAAACGATCAATTTAGTTAATTATTAGATCTTTAGTTAAAATGATCGAAAAGGCTTATGTGTCAATCTGTAATTATGGAAACTTCGTACAAACGGGATACTTCTAACAGGAAATACAACTTTTAGAAAAAACAACAAGTATTAGCTTCTGATAAATGTGTTTTAGTTTTCTCCCAAACTGTGGCATCCATAATGAATCTTACCCAGAATATGAAGATTTAAAAACATGCCAAGTAAATGCAATCAACAAACAACAAACCTTAAGTTGAACAGGAAATTAAAGAAAATAAAAACTGATTCAGGGCATTTCGTGTTTCTTTTCTATGAATAAAGTAACTGTTCTTTCCCAGTACATCTTTTTTTTTTGTTATAAAGACGGATTATTGTGAAGCAACGAAATTGCTTTCATCCTGTTATTAGAAATATCATTCAATTCCAGAACGTAAGCCAGACTGAAAGAGACATTTTCTGAGATTATGTACGATTACACACATTGATATACAGTTTTCACCTTAATACAAAAATAAATCATAAACATCAGAGCAACTGCGACAATAGCATTGTTTAGTAATTAGATAACAATGTTTTATGTTTTCAACAAATGTTTTCTTATTTAGCTGAAGCTGAAACTACACAATGATTTTTACACTGCAGTACCGTATCATTACTAACGAAAGAAATATTTTTTATCTCTTCACCACATAAAGAAAAATACTATGAAATATGCTCTGGTAGAAAGTAAATGTAGATAAGTGTAGAGTGTCATACTAAAAACGGTGATAAGAATTGAAAAACGTTTCTAGATCCATTTAAATTTCATAAAATACTTACTCATCAAACAACAGCTGAAAAGATAATAGGCACAATTTTTAAAAATGGTGCCAAGAAAAACAAGCTAACTAGAATTTAAGTTGGATTCTCAATTCCAATGAAGACAAGTAATTCATATAACAGATACAACTTACTTTTTACCCGTCTTTTTCTTAAGCCCACATCTACATTTCTTTTCTAAGCCTACATCTACCTGTCGTTTTTTAAGCCTATATCTACCTGTATTTTTTAGACCTACATTTACCTGTCTTTTCTATCTAAGGTTAATCATAATACAGCCAAAACATTACTTGAATAAACATATAAGATGAAACTTAGACATCTTTCTAAAGAGGGTAGAATACCTATTTTTATGATACTTTTGCGTCAGCGAGGTCACGTGACTAGTATCACGCCACCTGTTTCTAGAAATATCCTGTTCCTTCAAGAATGCCCTAGCATTTACTAGATATGTGTTAGTCTTGTATATATAAGACGTTCACAACGTGACGGGACAACAGAGGTAATGAGTAATTGAACTCCAGTCAGAGAGTGTGTAATTGAACGGAGTATTATTGAAGTTGAGCACGTGAGACGTTTGTTGTTATAGCGTTTGTTATAGCGCGACTGTTGAAATTAAGTGTATCGTAAAGTTATATTCAGAAAGAATAAACCAGTTTTATTTAAGAAAGGACTTGTGTCGCTAAAGTTTCGTCGAAACGAATTTACGGAAAATTAATTAACCAACGAACAGAGACGTAACAAATTGGTGTCAGAGAGTGGGATAAAAAAATGGAAACGAGAAGCGGCAAATCAAACTACAGCCTAGCAGACTTGATGGCTGCAATACAAGAACAACAAAAGAAACAAGAAGAACGAGAAGAGAAATTACAACAGTTGTTTGAGGAAAAAGAAAAGAAACAAGAAGAACGACAACAGCGGTTTCAAGAAAACCTGCAACAGTGGCAGCTCGAACAACAAAATAAACAAGAAGAGTGATTACAGCAGTTGTTGGAGGAAAAAGAAAAGAAACAAGAAGAGAGATTACAGCAGTGGCAACTAGAACAAGAAAGGAAACAGGAAGAACGTCAGCAGCAACTATAGGAAAGTCAACAACAGTGGCAAGAAGTACAAATGGAAAATATTAGTAAATCTAAAAGCGAATTAGATACGTTAAAGGACGACTTATTGTCTTTTACACAAGGAGAATACATTAACCATCGACTTAACTAGCCCAGACAATGACAAGCCCATTCCAGACCCTCCAGCTAAACCCTAATGCAGACATCTTCAGTGCCGTTAGAAGTCACATCCCAGATATAAATGTCAGTAATAGGAGTGATTCAGTAAGAAGGAAGCCACTGGAATTCGATGGGAAGGCACCGTGGGAAGCATATAGAGCCCAATTTGAGCTATTGGCAGAAATGAATAGAAGGACAGAGGAGCAGAAAGCATTATATCTGGCAACGAGCTTGAAAGGACAACCACTGGAAATACTTGGACAGTTGTCAGCAGACGATAGGCACAACTATAGAGCACTGGTGTTGGCTCTAGAACTCAGGTACGGAACCCAAAATCAGTCAGAAGTCTACATGGCTAGGTTCAGGATGAGAGTCCGTGCTAAAGGGGAGAGCCTGTAAGAGCTGGCACAGGACTTGGAAAGTACGGCACACAAGGCCAACCAAACTGCACAACCCAAGCTCCTCAAGTTGTTGCTGAGAGATCAGTTTGTAGACGCCTTGGACAGTCCACAACTGAAAATACAAGTGAAGCAAGATCACCCCTCTACTATGCAAGATGCAATGACCAGAGCTTTCGAATTTGAATCCTACGTTAAGTCCAACACAGAGGTACCAAGGTTGGTAAATTCGTCAGGATTCAAGGCCAGAAAAGGTCAGCTTTTAGAGAGGTTTGAGGGACTTTGCTGGCACGTAACAAACCTGGGCACAAGAGAGCTCAATGTTGGCAACTTCAACACAGGGGAGATGCCATAGCAGGAAAGGCTGGTATCCAGAAAAGTTGTTGGAACTGTGGAAAGCACGGACATTTGAGGAGCCAGTGTAGGAGGAATGTTACCAACAAGTCAACCTCAAGGAGACCAGTTGTGGTTGGTGTTGAGCAGCGCCCACCAATCCCCATCATGAAAGTCTCAACAGCTAGGTGTAAAATGCCAAGCACACACAGTGTCTATGTGACAGAAAAGCTGGATGGTCAAAGGTGTAACTTTGTCATAGACTCTGCGTCTCAGCAAACCCTTGTGAGCATCAAGTGGTTAGATCATGAAGGAGTACCAGAAGCCATACAGAAGCTTTATGGTGTGACAGGACATTCTACAAGATTGTGGGGACCAGTGTGGGTAACTATTGAGCTCATGGGCATAAAGGACAAAGAGAAAGTATACTTGACTGACATTGAAGACGAATGCATACTAGGATTGGACAATCTACTACCAAGGAAGTTTGAACTTGATTTTGATAAAATGAGGTTTGGGAATAACAAAGGCCAATTTCCGGTAACTGTTAAAAGAGAGGTTGAACTAATTAGGTGCAATCAAGCTAAAGTCAAGCCGACTGAAAGAGGTGATGATGGTGAAGTGGAACCAAATATACATATCAAAGCAGAACAGGAG
>NW_013666804.1:34578-37089 GCF_000517525.1 Limulus polyphemus
ATAGATTTGAAGGAGGAACGGAAGAAGGCCAAATTTTTGAAACAATTGCTGGATTCCCTAAAAAGAGTGTTTTTCCCCCTGCTTGGGAGAAGGTGTCTAGTCTAAGCCCAGTGACAAAGCACTATTGGGTACAATGGGACCAGTTAAAGCTTGAAGATGGTATTTTTGTACGAAGATGGGAAGCTACAGATGGAAAATTGACGACTTAGCAAACGGTTATACCGAGAAAATTACTGGAAGTTTTGCTGCGTCAATCCCATGATACTTTAACAGGAGGACATCTCGGAATTAAGAAGACATTGAGTCACCTACGCCAAAGATTTTACTGGATAGGTATGAGGCAAGATGTGGAAGAATGGTGCAGGACGTGCAGTACATGTAGTGCTAAAATAGGACCCAA
The DNA here is from genome assembly GCF_000517525.1 of Limulus polyphemus. Lineage (NCBI taxonomy): Eukaryota > Metazoa > Arthropoda > Merostomata > Xiphosura > Limulidae > Limulus > Limulus polyphemus. The sequence goes on from NW_013666804.1 coordinate 34,979, forward strand.
GCGTAAGGGATGCCCACCTTATGAAGAGCTGCCTGAAAATGTGTCAGAGTTTGTGAAAGTGTTATTGGAAAGGATGGATGATATTCACCATCAAGTACGTTCAAACTTGAAAACGTCTGCTGAATCGATGAAGCTATCTTATGATAAGAGATCTACTGAAGTCAGCTTTGAACCAGGAAACAAGGTGTGGTTGTATAATCCCAGGAAAACCAAAGGGAAGTCTGCTAAGTTGTCTTCTCCATGGGAAGTCCCATATGACGTAGTGGATCGTCTCTCAGACGTGACTTTCCGGATAAAATGTGGTCGGTCAGGTAAGCCAAAAGTGGTGCATGCCAACAGGCTTTGGTGTTATCACGGTTTAGGACATTTCAGTTGGGATGAAGTGAACAACAGAACAAATGACGCTGCTGAAGACGTGTCACCTGAAAAAGCCAATGTTGAAGAAGAATCTCTACTCAGTTTTGAGAAGAGAAACGGTGAAGCTCTTGATGAAGTTACCACCACTGATGTGACTGTTACCGACAATAGGACGTTTCCTGATGAAGCAGATGAAACCCATATGAGCAGAAGCCAACGAGACGGAGACCAGTACGGAAGAAGATACGTCCTGCAAAATTAAGAGACTTTGTTGAATTGTAATTATGTGTTTGTAATTCTGTACATTTAATTAAGTTATTGTTAAATGTTATTGGCTTATTGTAAGTGGCTATTGTTTGGGACGAACAATACTAAAGAGGGGCAGTGTTGCGTCAGCTAGGTCACGTGACTAGTATCACGCCACCTGTTTCTAGAAATAGTCGGTTCCTTCAAGAATGCCCTATCATTTACTAGATATGTGTTAGTCTTGTATATATAAGACGTTCACAACGTGACGGGACAACAGAGGTAATGAGTAATTGAACTCCAGTCAGAGAGTGTGTTATTGAACGGAGTATTGTTGAAGTTGAGCACGTGACACGTTCGTTGTTATAGCGTTTGTTATAGCGCGATTGTTGAAATTAAGTGTGTCGTAAAGTTATATTCAGAAAGAATAAACCAGTTTTATTTAAGAAAGGACTTGTGTCGCTAAAGTTTCGTCGGAACGAATTTACGGAAAATTAATTAACCAACGAATATAGACGTAACAATACTAACTAACTTTTTGACTTGTGGACTACTGAATATGTCACGTTTAACAGAAATTTTCACGAGTCTAAAGATGTTTTATATTGGGTATTTGGATTTGATATTTTCTGTACTTTCGTGATAAACTTACTGAAATGCACAAATGATTATTAAAAAAACGTTGTTACGACAGTGGAAGTCACGTGACTCTGGTAACACATATTGAGTTCTGGAAAGATCGGGGAACATCACGAATAATCCAGTATTTGCTAGGTGCCATCTATTCTTATATATAAGTGCGCCAGACAATGAATCGATGAATGATTGCGGATTGAAGAGATAGAGACGGACAATTGAGTCAAGCGCGGTAGTAAAGTGCGTGAATCGTTCGTTGTGAATTATAGCGTGTGTTTAAGTTAATGTGACTGTGGAAATTAAGTATATTGCAAAGTTGAATTCAGAAATAATAAACTAGTTTTAATTAAGAAATGACTTGTATCTTTAAGTTTTTTGAAAGAATTTCTACAGAAAATTAACTAATGACCAGAGATGTAACAACGTCATTTTGCAGAAACGTTCTTTTCACCAGAAACATAATTTTAGATTCTATATATTTACAGTGGAAGATAATAATATGATGAAAGCTACAAAACAACATATTTTTTGGCGTTTTAAGCTTAGATTGGGTTTTGAGATTCTATGATCCGTTGACATCTACAGAAGAGAAACGGATTTGCTATTTCCTAAGTGTTGAACCAGTTTCTAGAATTGTCTACAGAACATATAAAGTCGTAGAAATTAATGTTGGAACTTGGACATTGTTTATCAGCTTGAGAACAGAAAATTAGGGTCAGTAAAGAAATCCTCCTTTTGGATTAAAGAAGATTTGTGTTCGAATCAGTGGAAATCATGAGAGTAAACAAGAAAAGACTTTAAAGAAAGTATTTGTTTTCACTCCGAAATTTAAGCAAAGGTTTTTAAATATGTATAATATCCTGATGATAGTA
>NW_013666804.1:38089-41446 GCF_000517525.1 Limulus polyphemus
AACAGATCTAGGTAGGAAATCTACTAAAAACTAGTAAACGATCTGGATAGGAAATCTACTAAAAACTAGTAAAAGATCTAGGTAGTTAATCTACTAAAAACTAGTAAAATATCTAGGTAGTTCATCGACTAAAAACTAATAAAAGATGTAGGTAGGTATTCTACTAAAGAATAATAAAAGATATAGATAGGAAATCTCCTAAAAATAAATAAAAGATCTAGGTAGGAAATGTACTGAATATAAATAAAATATACAGGTAGGAATTCTACTTGAAATTAATAAAAGAACAAAGTAGGAAATCTACTAAAGACTAGTAAAAGATATAGGTATGAAATCTACTAAAACTAATAAAAGATCTAGGTAGGAATTCTACTAAAAATTAATAACAGATTTAGGTAGGTATTCAACGAAAAATTAATAAAAGATCTAGGTAGGAAATCTACTACAAATTAATAAAAGAACTAGGTATGAAATCTACTCAAAATTAATAGAAGATCTAGGTAAATAATCTACTAAAAACTAATAAAAGATCGTTGTAGGAAATCTACTAAAAAGTAACAAAAGATCGTTGTAGGAAATCTACTAAAAAGTAACAAAAGATCTAGGTAGGAAATCTACTAAAGACTAGTAAACGATGTAGGTAGGAAATCTACTAAAAACTAGTAAAAGATCTAGGTAGTTCATCGACTAAAAACTAGTAAAAGATCTAGGTAGTTCATCGACTAAAAACTAATAAAAGATGTAGGTAGGTATTCAACTAAAAATTAATAAAAGATATAGATAGGAAATCTACTAAAAATAAATAAAAGATCTAAGTAGGAAATCTACTGAAAATAAATAAAAGATACAGGTAGGAATTCTACTTGAAATTAATAAAAGAACAAAGTAGGAAATCTACTAAAGACTAGTAAAAGATATAGGTATGAAATCTACTAAAAACAAATTAAAGATCTAGTTGGGAATTCAATTAAAAATAATAAAAGATCTAGGTATTAAATCTACTTATATGTAAAAAAAGGTCTAGATAAAAAATCTACTAATATTTAATAAAAGATCTAGGTAGGAAATCTACTAAAAATTAATAAAAGATCTAGGTATGAAATCTACTAAAAACTAATAAAGGATCTAGATAGGAATTCTACTAAAAATTAATAACAGATTTAGGTAGGTATTCAAAGAAAAATTAATAAAAGATCTAGGTAGGAAATCTACTAAAAATTAAAAAAATATCTACGTAGGAAATCTACAACAAGAAACAGGAGATCTAGGTACGAATTATACTAAAATTAATAAAATATCTACGTAGGAAATCTACAACAAGAAACAGGAGATCTAGGTACGAATTCTACTAAAATTAATAAAATATCTATGTATGAAATACACTAAAACTAGTAAAAGATCTAAAAAGGAAACCAACTAAAAACTAGTAAAAGATCTAGGTAGTTAATCTACTAAAAACTAATAAAAGATGTAGGTAGGTATTCTACTAAAAATGAATAAAAGATCTAGGTAGGAAATCTACTAAAAACAAATAAAAGATATACGTAGGAAATCTACTAAAAAGAAACACAAGATACAGGTAGGAATTCTACTTGAAATTAATAAAAGAACAAGGTATGAAATCTACTAAAATTCAATAGAAAATCTAGGTAGGGAATCTACTAAAACTAATAAAAGATCGTTATAGGAAATGTACTAAAAGTAACAAAAGATCTAGGTAGGAAATCTATTAACGACATTAAAAACCTAGGTAGGAAATCTACACTAATAAAAGATCTAGGTAGGAAATCAACTAAAAACTAATAAAATATCTAGATATGAAATCTACTAATATCTAATAAAAGATCTAGATATGAAATCTACTAATATCTAATAAAAGATCTAGGTAAGAAATCTACTAAAAACTAATAAAATATCGTTGTAGGAAACTTACTAAAAACTAATAGAAGATGTAGGTAAGGAATCTACTAAAAATTAATAAAAGATCTAGGAATGATTGTTTGTTTGTTTGTTTTGAATTTCGCGCAAAGCCAGACGAGAGCTATCTACGCTAGCCGCCCATAATTTAGCAGTGTAAGACTAGAGGGAAGGCAGCTAGTCATCACCACCCACCGCCAACTCTTGGTCTACTCTTTTACCAACGAATAGTGGGATTAACCGTCACATTATAACGCCCTCACGACTGAAAGAGCGAGCATGTTTGGTGAGACAGGGATTTGAATCCGCGACCCTCAGATTACGAGTCAAGCGCCCTAACCACCTGGCCATGCCGGGCCTTCTAGGAATGAAATCTACTAATAACTAATAAAATATCTAGGTAGAAAATCCAGTAGAAACTAATAAAAGATCTAGATAGGAAATCTACTAAAACCTAATAAAAGATATACGTTTGAAATCTACTAAAACTAATAAAAGATAAACGTAGGAAAGCTACTAAAAACTAATAAAAGATCTAGTTAGGAAATCTCCTATAATAAAAGATCTAGGTAGGAAATCTAATAAAGACTAATAAAAGATCAAGGTAGGAATTCTATTAAAATTAATAAATGATCTAGATCGGAAATCTACTGTAATAAAAGATCTAGGTAGGAAATCTACACTAATAAAAGATCAAGGTAGGAATACAAATAAAAACCTATAAAATATCTAGATATGAAATCTACTAATATCTAATAAAATATCTATGCAGTAAATCTACTAAACCTAATAGATCTAGGAAGGAAATGTGTTAAAATTAATTTAAGATCTAGATAGGATTTCTACTAAAAATTAATAAAAGATCTATGTATGAAAACTACTAAAAACTAACAAATGATCTAGGTATGAAATCTACTAGAAACTAATTAAAGATCTAGGTAGGAATTATATTAAAAAATAAAAAAGAACTAGATATGAAATACACTAAAAATTAATAGAAGATCTAGGTATAAAATCTACTAAAAACTAATAAAAGATCTAGATAGGAATTTACTAAAAATTAATAAAGATCTAGGTATGAAATGTACTAACAAATAATGAAAGATCTAGGTATGAAATCTACTAAAAATTCATAAAAGATCTAGATAGTAAAACTACTAAAAACTAATAAAAGATATATGTAGGAAATAAACTACAACTAATAAAAGATCTAATAGGAAATCTACTAATATCTAATAAAAGATATAGGAATAAAATCTACTAAAAACAAATAAAAAATCTAGATAGGAAATGTACCAAAAAGTAATAAAAGATCCAGATTGGAAATCTACTAAAAACTAATAAAAGATCTAGGTAGGAAATCTGTTAAAATTAATTAAAGATCTAGATAGGAATTCTACTACAAATTAATAAAAGAACTAGATATGAAATTTTCTAAAA
>NW_013666804.1:42396-43639 GCF_000517525.1 Limulus polyphemus
TCTACTAAAACTAATAAAAGATCTAGGTATGAAATCTACTAATATCTAATAAAAGATCTGGGTAAGAAATCTACTAAAACTAATAAAAGATCTAGGTATGAAATCTACTAAAATCTAGTAAAAGATCTATGTAGGAAATCAACTAAAAACTAGTAAAAGATATAGGTAGGAAATTTATTAAAAACTAATAAATTATATAGGTAGGAAATCTGTTAAAATTAATAAAAAATCTAGATAAGAAATTTACTAAACATTGATAAAAGATCTAGAAAGGCAATCTACTAAAGACTAATAAACGATTTAGGTAGGAATTCTCCTAATATCTAATAAAAGATCTAGATATGAATTATACTATTATCTAATAAAAGATCTAGAAAGGCAATCTACTAAAGTCTAATAAAAGATCTAGATAGTTAATCTACTAAAAACTAGTAAAAGATCTTGAAACAAAATCTACTAAAGAATAATAAAAGATCTAGGTAGGAAATTTATTAAAAACTAATAAATTATGTAGGTAGGAAATCTGTTAAAATTAATAAAATATCTAGATAGGAAATATGTTAAAATTAATAAAAGATCTAGAAAGGAAATCTAAAAAAATTAATAAAAGATATAGAAAGGCAATCTACTAAAGACTGATAAAATATCTAGGTAGGAAATCTACTAATATCTAATAAAAGATCCAAATATGAATTCTACTAATATCGAATAAAAGATCTGAGTACGAAATCTACTAAAAATTAATAAAAGATCTAGAAAGGAAATCTGTTAAAATTAATAAAAGATCTAGGTAGAAAATGTAGTAGAAACTAATAAAAAGACCAAGTTAGGAAATCTACTAAAAATTCTATAAAACATAGGTAGGAAATCTAGTAAAAACTAATAAAAGATCTTGAAGGGAAATCTACTAAAGACTAATAAAAGATCTAACTAGAAAATCTACTAAAAACTAATAAATGATCTAGGCAGGACATCTGCTAAAATTAATAAAAGATCTAGATACGAATTCTACTAAAAATGAATAAAAGATCTACGTAGGAAATCTACTAAAAAGTAATAAAAAATCTAGAAAGGAAATCTACTAAAGACAAATAAAAGATCTAGGTAGGAATTCTACTAAAGACTAATAAATGATCTATGTAGGAAACCACACTAGTAAAAGATCTAGGTAGAAAATCATCTAAAACTAATAAAATAACTAGATATGAAATCTATTAATACCTAATAAAAGATCTAGATGTGA
>NW_013666804.1:44639-58967 GCF_000517525.1 Limulus polyphemus
ATAAAAGAACTAGATATGAAATTTTCTAAAAACTAATAAAAGATCTAAGTAGGAAAGCTACTAAAAACTAATAAAATTTCGGTAGGAAGTCTACTATAATAAAAGATCAAAGGAAATCTACTAAAAATAATAAAATATCAAGGTAGTAAAGCTACCAAAAACTAATAAGAGATGTAGGAAGAAAATATACTAAAATAAAAGGTCTGTGTAGGAAATAAACTACAAACTAATAAAAGATATATGTAGGAAATAAACTACAACTAATAAAAAATCTAAGTAGGAAATCTACTAATATCTAATAAAAGATATAGGAATGAAATCTACTAAAAACTCATAAAAGATCTAGATAGTAAAACTACTAAAAACTAATAAAAGATCTGGGTAATAAAGCTACCAAAAACTAATAAGAGATGTAGGTAGAAAATCTACTAAAATAAAAAAACTATGTAGCAAATAAACTACAAACTAATAAAAGATATATTTGGAAATAAACTACAACTAATAAAAAATCTAAGTAGGAAATCTACTAATATCTAATAAAAGATGTAGGAATGAAATCTACTAAAAACAAATAAAAGATCTAGATAGGAAATGTACTAAAAAGTAATAAAAGATCCAGATTGGAAATCTACTAAATACTAATAAAAGATTTAGGTAGAAAATCTACTATAATAAGAGATCTAGGTAGGAATTCTGTTAAAATTAACAAAAGATCTATGTATGAAAGCTACCAAAAACTAACAAATGATCTAGGTATGAAATGTACTAAAAATTTAGGTAGGAATTCTACTACAAATTAATAAAAGAACTAGATATGAAATCTACTAAAAACAAATAGAAGATCTAGGTATGAAATCTACTAAAAACTAATAAAAGTTTGGCGTAGGAAATCTACTAAAAAGTAAAAGACGATCTAGTTAGGAGAGCTAATAATAGATCTAGGTAGGTATTCTACAAAAAATAATAAAAAATCTAGTTAGGAAATCTACTGAAAACAATTAGAAAATCTAGGTAGGAAATCTACTAATGACTAATAAAAGATCGAGGTAGGAAATCTGTTAAAAGTAATAAAAGAACTAGATACGAATTCCACTAAAATAACTAAAAGATCTAGGTAGGAAATCTACACTAATAAAAGATCTACGTAGGAAATCTACTAAAATGAAACAAAAGATTTGGGTAGGAATTGTACTAAAATTCACTAAAGATCTATAAATGAAATCTACTAAAAATTAACAAAAGATCTAGTTATGAAATCTAATAAAAATTAATAAACGTTCTAGGGGTAAAATCTACTAAACTAATTAATCATCTAGGTAGGAATTCTACTAAAAATAATAAAAAATCTAGTTAGGAAATCTACTGAAAACAATTAAAAAATCTAGGTAGGAAATCTACTAATGACTAATAAAAGATCGAGGTAGGAAATCTGTTAAAAGTAATAAAAGATCTAGATACGAATTCCACTAAAATAACTAAAAGATCTAGGTAGGAAATCTACACTAATAAAAGATCTATGTAGGAAATCTACTAAAATGAAACAAAAGATTTGGGTAGGAATTGTACTAAAATTCACTAAAGATCTATAAATGAAATCTACTAAAAATTAACAAAAGATCTAGTTATGAAATCTAATAAAAATCAATAAAAGATCTAGTTATGAAATATACTAAAAAGTAAAAGAAAATCTAGGTAAAGAATTTATTAAAACTAATAAAATATCTAGTAATGAAATTTACTAATATCTAATTAAAGATCTAGGTTTGAATTCTACTAAAAATTAAAAAATATTTAAGTATGGAATCTACTAAAAATTGATAAAAGATCTAAGTTTGAAATCTACTAAAATCAATAAACGTTCTAGGTATGGAATCTACTAAAACTAATTAAACATCTAGGTAGGAATTTTACCAAAACTAATAAAAGATCGGAGTAGGAAATCTACTAAAGAGTAAAAAACGATCTAGTTAGGAAAGCTAATAAAAACTAATAAAAGATCTAGGTAGAAAATTTGTTAAAATTAATTAAAGATCTAGATAAGAATTCGACTAAAAATTAATAAAATATCTATGTATGAAATCTACTAAAAACTAATAAAAGATCTAGATAGGAATTTACTAAATATTAATAAAAGATCTAGGTATGAAATCTACTAAAATCTAATAAAATATCTCTGTAGGAAAGCTACTAAAAATTCATAAAAGATCTAGATAGTAAAACTATTAAAAACTAGTAAAAGATCTAGGTAGTAAAGCTACCAAAAACTAATAAGAGATGTAGGTAGAAAATCTACTAAAATAAGAGGTCTATGTAGGAAATAAACCACAAACTAATAAAAGATGTATGTAGGAAATCTACTAATATCTAATAAAAGATATAGGAATGAAATCTACTAAAAACAAATAAAAGATCTAGATAGGAAATGTACCAAAAAGTAATAAAAGATCCAGATTGGAAATCTGTTAAAATTAATTAAAGATCTAGATAGGAATTCTACTACAAATTAATAAAAGAACAAGATATGAAATTTTTTAAAAACTAATAAAAGATCTAAGTAGGAAAGCTACTAAAACTAATAAAATTTCAGTAGGAAGTCTACTATAATAAAAGATCAATATAAATCTACTAAAAATAATAAAATATTAAGGTAGGAAATCTACTAATATCTAAATAAACAATCTAGGTATTAAATCCACTAAAAAGAAAAAAATCATCTAGGTTGGAATTCTACTAAACTAAAAAATTATCTCGATAGAAAATCTATTAAAAGTAATAAAATATCTAGGTATGAAATCTACTAAAAAGTACTAAAAGATCTAAGTAGGAAATCTACTAAAAACTGATAAAAGATCTACGTACGAAATCTACTAAAAAGAAACAAAAGATCTAGCGTGGAATTCAACTAAAAACAAATAAAAGATCTAGATATGAAATCTACTAATACCTAATAAAAGATCTTGGTAGGAAATCTACTAAAAACTGATAAATTATCTAGATAGGAAATCTGTTAAAATTAATTAAATATCTACATAGGAATTCTACTAATATTAATAAAAGATTTAAATATGTAATCTACTAAAAAAATATCTAGGTAGAGAATCTACTAAAACTAATAAAAAATCGTCGTAGTAAAATCTACTAAAAAGTAGATAAAAGTCTAGTTAAGAAATCTACTAAAAATTAATAAGAGATCTAGGTATGAAATCTACTAAAATTAATAAAAGTTCTAGGTATGAAATCTACTAAAACTAATTAAAGAACTAGCTAGAAATCATACTAAAAATTAATATAAGATCTAAATATGAAATCTACTGAAAATTAATAAAAGATCTACGTAGGTTTTCTACTAAAAATTAATAAAAGATCCAGCTGTAAAATTTACTAAAAATTAATAAACGTTCTAGGTAGGAAATGTATTAAAACTAATAAAAGATCTAGGTAGGAAATCAACTAAAACTAATAAAAGATATAGGTCGGAATTCTACTAAAAACTAATAAAAGATCTAGGTAGAAAATATAACCAAAAACTAATAAAAGATATAGGTAGGAAATCTACTATAATAAAAGATCTAGGTATGAAATCTACTAAAATTAATAAATCGTCTAGGTGGAAATCTACTAAAACTAATCAAAGAACTACGTAGGAAATCTACTAAAAACTAATAAAAGATCTATGTAGGAAATCCAGAAAACTAATAAAAGATCTAAGTAGAAAATGCAATAGAAACAATAAAAAATCTAGGTAGGAAATCTACTAAAAACTTATAAAAGATCAAGGTAGGAAATCTACTAAAAACTAATAAATGATCTAGATAGGAAATCTGTTAAATTTACTAAAAGATCTAGAAAAAATTCTACAAAAATAAATAACAGATCTAGGAGGGAGATCTACTCTAATAAAAAAACTAGGTAAGAAATTTACACTAATAAAAGATCTAGTTAGGAAATCTACTAAAACTAATAAAAGATCTAGGTAGGAAATTCTGAAAACTAATTAATAAAAGATCAAGGTAGGAAATCTACTAAAAATCAATCAAAGATCTCGGTAGGAAATCTACACTAATAAAAGATCTAGGTAGAAAACCAACTAAAAACTAATAAAATATATAGATATGAAATCTACTAATATCTAATAAAAAACCTAGGTAGGAAATCTACTAAAAACTAATAAAAGATCTAGGTAGGAAATCCAGAAAAACTAATAAAACATCTAAGTAGAAAATGCAGTAGAAACAATAAAAAATCCAAGTAGGAAATCTACTAAAACTAATCAAAGATTTAGGTATGAAATCTACTAAAAATCAATAAAAGATCTAGATAGAAAAGCTACTAAAACCTAACAAATAATCCAGGTCGGAATTCTATTTAAAATTAATAAAAGATCTATGTATGAAATATACTAAAATTTCATAAAAGATCTTGGTATGAAATCTAAAAAAACTAATAAAAGTTATATATATGAAATCTATTAAACTAATTAAGGATCTAGGTAGGAATTCTAATAAAAATTAATAAAAGATCTAAGTATGAAATCCACTAAAAACGAATAGAAGATCTAGGTAGGGAATCTACTAAAAACTAACAAAAAATCTACGTGAAAATTCTACTAAAAATTATTAAAAGATCTAAGTATAAATTCCACTAAAAACTAATAGAAAAGATAGGTTGGGAATTTAATAAAAACTAATAAGAGATCGTCCTAGGAAATCTACTAAAAAGTAACAAAAGATCTAGTTAGGAAATCTACTAAAAATTAATAAAAGAGATAGGTATGAAATCTTCTAAAATTAATAATAGTTCTAGGTATGAAACCTACTAAAAACTAATAAAAGATCTAGGTAGACAATCTACTATAATAAAATATCTAGGTAGGAAATCTACTAAAAACTAATAAATGATCAAGGTAGAAAGTATACTAAAACTAATTAAAGATATACGTAGGAATTCTACTAAAAATTGATAAAATACCTAGTTGGAAATCTACTAAAAATTAATAAAAGTTCTACGTATGAAATTTAAAAAAAAATAATAAAAGTTCTATGTATAAAATCTACTAAACTAAGTAAAGATCTAGTTAGGAATTCTACTAAAATTTATCAAAAGATCTAAGTATGAAATCCACTAAAAACTAATAGAAGATCTTGGCAAGGAATCTCGTAAAAACTAATAAAAGATCGTGGTAGGAAATCTACAAAAACTAACAAAAGATCTAGTTAGTAAATCTACTAAAAATTAATAAAAGATCTAGATAGGGAATCTACTAAAATCTAATAAAAGATCGAGGTATGAAATCCAGTAAAAACTAATAAAAGATAAAATAAAAAAGGCAATAGAAACTATAAAAAATCTAGGTAGGAAATCAACTAGAAATAATAAAAAATCTAGGTAGGAAATCAACTGAAAACTAATAAAATATCTAGGTATGAAATCTACTAAAAATTAATAAAAGATCTAGGTAGAAAATATACTAAAAACTAATAAAACATCTAGGAAGGAAATATACTAAAAACTAATAAAACATATAGGCAGCAATTCTACTAAATATTCATAAAATATCTAGTTAGGAACTCTACTAAAAAATTAATAAACCTTCTAGGTATGAAATCTACTAAAACTAATTAAACATCTATGTAGGAATTATACTATGAATTAATGAAAGATCTAAATATGAAATCTCCTAAAAACTAATAGAAGATCTAGGTAGGGAATTCACAAATGTCTAATAAAATATCTAGATATGAAAAATACTAATATCTAATTAAACATCTAGGTAGGAAATCTACTAAAAACTAATAAAAGATCTAGGTAGATAATCTACTAAAAACTAATAGAAGATCTAGGTATAAAATCTACCAAAAACTAATAAAACTTCTAGGTAGTAAATCTAGTAAAACTAAAATAAGATCTAGTTAGGAATTCTACTAAAAATTAATAAAGATCTAGGTATGAATTCTAAAAAAAACTAATAAAAGATCTAGGTATGAAATCCACTAAACTAATTAAAAATCTAGGTAAGAATTCTACTAAAAATTAATAAAAGATCTAAGTATGAAATCTACTAAACTAATTAAAGATCTAGATATGAATTCTGCAAAAAATTAATATAAGACCTAAATATGAAATCTACTCAAAATTAATAAAATATCAAGGTAGGAAATCTACTAAAAATTAATAACCGATCTAGGTAGGAAATCTACTAAAATCTAATAAAAGATATAGGTAGGAAATCTACTAAAGACTATTAAAAGATGTAGGTAGGAAATCTACTATAATAAAAGATCTAGGTAGGAAATCACACGAATAAAATATCTAGGTAGAAAATCTACTAAAGACTATTAAAAGATCTAGGTAGGAAATCATTAGATATTAGTAGATTTCATATCTAGATCTTTTATAAGATATTAGATGATTTCATATCTAGATCTTTTATTAGATATTAGTAAAAGATCTAGGTAAGAAATCTACTAAAAACTACTAAAAGATCTAGGTAGGAAAACTACTAATATCTAATAAAAGATCTAGGTAAGAAATCTACTAAAAACTACTAAAAGATCTAGGTAGGAAATCTATTAAAAACTAATAAAAGATCTAGGTATGCAATCTACTAAAATGTATTAAAAAATCTAGGTTGGAAATATATTAAAAACTAATAAAAGATCTAGGTATGAAATCTACTGATATCTAATAAAAGATCTGGATATGAAATATACTAATATCTACTAAACGATCTAGGTAAAAAATCTATTAAAAACTACTAAAAGATCTAGGTAGGAAATCTACTAAAAATATTAAAAGTTCTAGGTAGGAAATCTACTAAGATTTAATAAAATATCTAGGTAGGAAATCTATTAAAAACTAACAAAAGATCTAGTTACGAAATCTACTAAAATCTAATAAAAGATCTAGATATGAAATCTATTAATATCTAATAAAAGATCTAGGTAAGAAATCTGTTAAAAACTAAAGAAGATCTAGGTAGGAAATCAACTAAAAACTAATAAAAGATCTAGGTAGAAAATCCAGTAGAAACTAATAAAAGACCTAGGTAGGAAATCTACTAAAAACTAATAAAATATCTTGAAAGGAAATCTACTAAAGACTAATAAAAGATCTAGGTAGGAAATATACTAAAAACTAATAAATGATCTAGGTGGGAAATCTACTAAAAACTAATAAATGATCTAGATATGAAATCTACTAATATCAAATAAAAGATCTAGATATGAAATCTACTAATATCTAATAAAAGATCCAGATATGAAATATACTAATACCTACTAAAAGATCTAGGTAAGAAATCTACTAAAAACTACTAAAAGATCTAGGTAGGAAATCTACTAAAATAAAATAAAATATCTAGGTAGGAAATCTATTAAAACTAATAAAAGATCTAGCTATGCAATCTACTAAAATTTATTAAAAGATCTATGTTGGAAATGTACTAAAAACTAATTAAAGTTCTAGGTAGGAAATCTACTAAAATTTAATAAAAGATCTAGGTATGAAATCTATTAAAAACTTATAAAAGATCTAGGTATGAAATCTACTAAAATTTAATAAAAGATTTAGGTAGGAAATCTATTAAAACTAATGAAAGATCTAGGTATGCAATCTACTAAAATTTATTAAAGATCTAAGTTGGAAATCTACTAAAAACTAAAAAAGATCTAGGTATCAAATCTACTAAAATTTTAATAAAAGATCTAGGTAGGAGATCAACTAAAAGTTAATAAAAGATCTATTAAGGAAATCAACTAAAAACTAATAAAAGCTCTAGGTAGAAAATCCAGTAGAAACTAATAAAAGACCTAGGTAGGAAATCTACTAAAAATTAATATAAGATCTAGGTAGGAAATCTAATAAAAACTAATAAAAGATCTTGAAAGGAATCTACTAAAAACTAATAAATGATCTAGGTGGGAAATCTACTAAAAACTAATAAATGATCTAAGTAGGAAATCTGTTAAAATTAATAAAAGATCTAGATACGAATTCTGCTGAAAATAAATTAAAGATCTAGGTAGGAAATCTACTATAATAAAAGATCTAAGTAGAAATCACACTAAAAATTAATAAAATATCTAGATGTGAAATTTACTAATATCTAATAAAAGATCTAGTTATGAAATCTACTAATATCTAATAAAAGATCTAGATATGAAATCTATTAATATCTAATAAAAGATCTAGGTAAGAAATCTAATAAAAACTACTAAAAGATCTAGGTACGAAATCTATTAAAACTAATAAAAGATCTAGGTATGCAAACTATTAAAATTTATTATAAGATCTAGGTTGGAAATGTACTAAAATCTAATAAAAGTTCTAGGTAGGAATTCTACTAAAAACTATTCATAGATCTAGGTAGGAATTCTACTAAAACTAATCAAAGATCTAGGTAGGAATTCTACTAAAAACTGATAAAAGAGCTCACTGTATTTTATATATCATCTTATTTACCAAATGTTTTCTACCAATTTGATTAAAAAGAAAAAAGACAGACATAAAACATTTTAAATTGTGGATTAAAATTATCGAGTTACCAAACAAAGGACCTTCTCAATGTTAGATATAGTACACACAAGATATTTTTCCGATTAACCTTTCAGATGCGGAACTTTTCTTTTTCTTTCTTCTCTTTCCTATTCGACAATATGCGTTATTTTTTGTCCATTAAAAACCTAGATATGTTTGCAAACATTGCTTTAAAGACAAACAGATATGGAAAAGAATCTGTTTGTGAGTGCTGTTATTATAATCATGTTTTCACCGAAAGGCAAACACGCGAGTAAGTTTACATGATACTCGATCGATTTATGTTATTGATAAAAATTTCACGGATCATCAACTTGATCATCTATGGCCAATAGAATTCTGCCATGATAAAATGATGAAAATCTTTAGGACGGTTGAATATGGCGATCAAAAAAACAAATAAAACGCTTTGGGAAAGGTGTTATTTGTCCAGTTATGCCTTTACAGGTTTTAATTCACTACTGGGGTTGAAGACACGTGTTCACCCGATTTTTTCCCTTTAAGTGTTACGTTTTTTATACTAAATCTATATGCTCTCTCTCTCTTTATATATATATATATATAGGTATATATATACACATATATCCTAAAAGTCATTGTTCCTAGGAGAGACGATCGATTAAGGTTATCTGGTTTATTAATAATAAAAGACGTATCAAAACATTATGGAAACACGTGCTACCTGCTTCTGCTATCGATCCCGATTTCTTATTTCATATTTTCTCCTGTAAAAACTTGATAGTAGTTTTGTTGTTATTGAAAGACAGTTTGTACTCAGAAACTGCAAAAAATAAATAATTAAATAAAAATTGCACAGGTTTTGCTTTAGAAATAATCCTCCGTCTACTCACCCCCCCCAAAAAAAACAAATTCGATTTTAAGAATATAAATATTTCATAATAAGATGTATTCCCGAAGAACAAATCTTAAAAAATATAGGTTCCACAGCTTTAACCTAAAGAGCAAGCTTCCACATGCTTGCGAGAAACATTTTATTGATATTATAGTATTCTTGTATTATTTCTATATATATCTTAAAATTTAAATGAAATATGAAAAACGTAACATCACAACTCAAGCATTTCTAAACCTCTTTTCTATATTTAAACCCCTATGCAGCCTTTAACTCGTAGAAGGTCTCTAACTTTTAAATTTTATAACATGGCGCAATGATAAAAAATTACAAATATTTATTCTTTTTAGGTTTATAGATTTTTCCTTTTATCCAAAACGATCTCTTTGTAGTTCTCTTTCAGAAAATGTTGAAATTCTTTTTTTCTCAGAAAATATCTTCTTTTTTTTCTTTTTTTTTGTCTCAAACACTTCAATAAATTAATTATCTCCAGCTATTTGTCAAGGTGTCTGTCTGTAATTGTAAAGTGTTTATTTGCTGCTTGGTTAGCCACTTGACTAGCTAATCTAAAATGAAGTTGTTATAGAACTACAGAAGCTGAATAAAACTCAATTAACATGATGAGTGAACTGTCGTATTGCATTACACACTTAAGTGTTTGTTTTGTCAGAAAGACACTAGTCTATATCTATGTAATTAGATGCTATATGCATTACTGTACGTTTTGATAAGCCAAAATTTGGACTTGGACTCAATAGCAGATTCATTAATCCATAGAAAATTATGATTAAAAGCGCGAATACCTTTATATTTAAAAGTATCTTCTGGATTTGTAACATACAAAAAGTAAAATCAGCACGTGCCCATGTTGTAAATTTCTTCACAGGATATTTCTGTTCGTATTCTAATGGTAATATTATCATTAAGTAGAAGTTTTCAAAAGAATAGTTCAACTACAAGTAACAAAAAATTGGAATAATTAAGAAATTTAACAAAATGGAATGAATACTTAATTCAAAACAATATTACTTAATTTTGGTAAATAAAACGCGAAATAAGCAAGTTTTAAAAGGACAAAATTAATTGCTATTTGAATATATTTATTTAATACTAAGTTTTATGGGAAAAAAAGAACTTAACTGTTATTGGAGTATATATTTCAACTTTTCTATTTCAGAAATCAAGTTGTCATTTGCAACACTACCTTGTATGACAGTAACCATAAAGTGCAACTATAACGTAGAACTTAGGGTTTTAGTCTTAAGGCTTTCCCTTTCTTGGAAGTTAGTTGGAACATGGTCTGTTTTGCTGATTCTATATGAAAGGGTGATTGATTTCTGTATCAATATGTTACGTGAGGTTTCTTTAATTAAATTAATAAAGGAGTTATTTGTTGAAAGGGAGGAATGGCTTAATATATACGTGACAGCCTTACGATGGAACCTTTTGAAATAATAAACTCGGTGCTGGGCTATTGCAAAGGTGCACGGTCGTAAGATAGAACATGATGGGACGTGGTGAAATGGACTGTAACGATGTGGAGAGGCTCCAAAATAATTTTATGTAATGTACTCAACCTTTGAAATAAGATTAAGAGCACCAAATATGAAATAATTCTTTAGAGTTGTAAGTACTTGAACAGTTTCGAGGGCTTTCTGCGCTAACCGTCTCTAGTTTAGCAGTGACACACTAGTGAGAGAGCAGCTAGTCAACATCACCAACTGCCAACTCTTGGGCTATTCTTCTAACAACGAATAGTTGGATTGACCCCCCCCGTCAGTTGAAAGAGTGAGCATGTTCGGTTTCGGAGACTGGAACCCGCGACAAGGTCCACACTAAAGTTTTTAAGTTTATAAAATCAAGCGTGATGATTATAGGGAAGCTATATAGCTTTTACACTTTCATATTTTTAATGTGTTTGTTGAACTTATCTCATTTTTTAAAAGGTGGCGCTATAGAACATTGTTATGAATATATAATTATTATTTTGTTCTACTACCATTAAATACCTGCGTCCTGCAGTGATATTCAAAGGTCCTATCATACCCCCTTAATCGGTCCTTCTAGCTTCAAATCTGTGAGAGGAATTAGCTGGAAAAATATACAGAGATATATTCAAATATAAACATGACGTCCCGAGATAGTTACGGGGGGGATTAGTAATACAAAATCTGATCCTGTAGACTCCATCATTCCTGGATGACTTTCTGGGGACGTCTTAGTCCCCACTTAATAAGGAAGCTATACATACAGAGGTTCGTCTGACAAGTTTGGTTCTGCTAACTCCAGAAGTATGAGAAGAGTATAAACTTTTCAATACAGAAACTCTAACCGACAAAAGGCATAATGAGACATAGCATACACGAAAATAAAAATTTGGAAATATAACTGAAATACTAACTTGACGCACACATTAATCATTTCGTTCAATCATATATGGACTTACTTTCATATTTGAGGTCTGACATGGCTTGGTGGTTAGGGTTAGTGTATGTGCATTGCCTTATATTTCTTTCGTTTCTTATTTCTTAACAGCTTTACTTGCCTTTTATGCATGTTGATTTATTGTTTCCTGACAGCCTTACCTGCCTTTTATTCATATTGATTTATTGTTTCCTAATAGCCTTACCTAACTTTTATTCATATTGATTTATTGTTTCCTAATAGCCTTACCTGCCTTTTATTCATATTGATTTATTGTTTTTCTTGACATGATGTTTAAAACATCCCACTTCGTTTTTAGCAGAACAAAATTAAATATATTAGAAATCACCAAATTACAAATTCAAACACAAGTATCATAACTGACCAGTCATAATGTTTGTCCGCACTAGTCACCTAATTGTCAGTTGTTTACATGTTTGATCAACGAAACTGGTTACTTTTCACCACTGGTAGTTTTAAACAATTGTTATAACTCATTATATCTGTGGTATATACCACTAGTAATATACGTAGAAAGCTATAAATGACCATATTTACTTATTAAACGTTTAGAAAATATTATGCCAATTATCCAAACACGATGTATCACCAGTTAAAGGTTCACATTGAGTATAAGTTGTAAGACTGTCAAACGTTGCTTTTCTAGAAATTTAAATTAACGTACACTTATCTCACTTTATGCTTCAGAAAGACCTATACGTAATGGAAACATAAAATTATAAATCATTAAAATATCTTCCTGGTGACACCAACATAAAATTGTAGTGACATAGTCTAAGTATGAAAATACCCATCATCAAAATAGACGGAACTGATATTCATACAAAGTACGATCAATGTGATCCTAATCGGAGCTGGAACTGATTTTCACTATTCAGAGCTGGAACTGATAGTCGCACAAAGTACACTCAATGTGATCCTACTCGGAGCTTGATGAATATATTATAAAAATTAGTAAAAAAATGTGTATACCCCAAGATTTTTCTTTGAATGGAAAATATTTATCATGAATAACATAAGAAAGAAGTTAAAAGTATTTAAATTTATCTAATTATGCTATAGATATTCCTTTTCCTATTTTTAAAAGAAAAATCAAAGAAATTCAAAAACTCTAGCACTTTATTTTCCGACAAGTTGATGTCTAGATCTAAATAGTGTACTATGAAACTATTGCTACGTTCTAATTCGAGTTTAGAATAAATTTCAGATGGTTTAAACTATGGATTATTGATTAATATTAAATCATCAATATATAATGGAAAGTAAATATTTACTTGTTAAGATTTGTTATTTTGTTCATAAATCTATTTTCACAAAAATAAAGATACAAGTTAGCCATATTTGAAGAAAAATTAGCCCCCATGGGGATACCTACTATCTGTTTAAATACTTTATCATTAAAGGTTATATAATTATTAAATATACAAAAATTCAGAAGGTCTTTACACTGTAAACTTGAATATTTATATTTAGAAATAGCTATATTTTCAACTATAAATTCATCTGTTAAGCTATTAAAGACTTTTATTAAATCTTTTAAAATTATTTTGGTATACAGTGTAGTAAAATCATATGTCGGAACATAAAAGTCTGAACTAGAAGAATTTAGAAATTCTAAGCATTCCAATACCTGTGTGTTGTTTATTATTATCCAGAATACATGTTTCAAAATATATATAGATTTCAGAAAATAGTAAATCCAAAATTTTATCTAATATGATAGCTACTGGTTTGGTAATGGTATTTACTGAATTTGTAATAAATCAAAACTTAATTGGAGTTTTATGTAGTTTTAGAATTGCATATAAGAAAGGTAAATTTAAATATTTAGAATCAACAAGTATATTCTATTTTTTTTATAATTGTATGTAAGTTGTTAATAATTGTATTTGTATCTGAGATAAACTCAGTGAAAGTTTTTTGTTGTATTAATTTCATTTATTATAATCTGTGCATAAAATCTTTTACATATAAATCCAAAGTTGCTATTAGCTTTATTGATTGGAATAATCATTATAAAGTTAACACTAGTCTTTATAATAAGATTTTATATGCTAGCGACCTATCATTAATTTAGTATTTCAAGTTAGAAATAATTGTACTCAAGTTGTTTGTAAAGTATTTACTTTCTAATAATTTATGAAATTTATTATAAAATAATTTAAAGACTTTATTAATTTCATAATTATTATAACCATTTAATATAAGTTTATCTTTTAACAATTCTACGTAATATACAAGAAAAGTGGTTTTATTGCAGATTGTTATGTATCTTTTAATTTGAAAAATAATTATACCTTTTAATATTGTATGTGGCACCACACTATTTGGAGAGGGCAATCCTTGGATAGAAAATTTAAATTCACTTCTTTTATCAAATATGTCCAATTACCTTTAGTATTTCTGGGTCGGAAAGGCTAACTTCAGGCAACTGGGCATGGCTCAGCTTACCCAGTTATCCTTGAAAGTCATGTCCTTAGAAAGGGAGGAGGAAG
>NW_013666804.1:59967-65620 GCF_000517525.1 Limulus polyphemus
ATGTACAGTCGGGTTGTAGAGTTCGTAATTTAATATCGGAGTGAATATACTAAGGAGAAGGTTGGATGATCTATGATAGAAATCAAGGGTGGTTTAATATCTTATTTCTATGTTTATGTTTTTTTTTAGGGATAACTATCATACCCACAACCGGCTGTAGATGGTGAGTGATAATGGGATCTGGGACGTTGTGGGTTCTAGCAATCAGATCATAATTTCCTTTTTTTTTTCCGGTTACATGCGGACTAGCTTTGATGATGACAAAACCTTGTCGAAAGGTTGTACATTTGCTGTTATGTTAAAGTTATATTAAAGTTTTTCTTCATTACTCATTCAAGCCGTCTCCAAGCATTATTAGCTCTGCATCTGTTGTTTTGATTATGTCTGATAGACGGAATATCCCCATGCTTTTGGGAGCTAAAACCGCAGACATTTTCACTTTAAAATGGTACCTTTTGTACTTTTGTACAGATGGTATAATTTACATTGTTATATTGGAACTTTGTTGGCGCGTACATTTGCATGTACAATAAATAAATTGTAAGTTATATCATATATTTACTTATGTACTTATGTATACATATATAGATAGATAGTACTGTAATAATGTTGATCACGTATTCTAGTTTAGCAACAACATATAGCTTAGCTACGTGTTTACAATATATTTTAATAAATATTCAATACTGTAACAATGTGTTTTACGTTTCTACGAGAGTAAATTAATCTACTTAGGAAATATTCAAATATCATACTTAAGGAATATTTCATATAATAAATTCTCATTTCTTTTTCTGTCTTGTTTCCTTCAGAAAGAAACCGAAGATACGAAAAACCAAAACAATTTCAGATAAACAAAATGATATAAAATATAGACTTTTTAATTATGTTATAGATTCATAAAAATGTGAACAAATAAGATAAAATATTTTAATTAAATTCTCTTTTCCAGAAGATGTTAAGAAATTTAATCAAGTCTTAGCTAATAATGGTTCCGATGGTTTGAAGCTGTTATAAACAAATTCACTAATATGGCGTAGCCATTGACTTATAAATCATTATCAAAACGTCGTTGGTCATTAATTAATTTAACGCTTTAAGGCAAATGAGTTATGGAACTTTTGATTTTATATTTTAATAACACTTATTTATCGATAGTTATATAAAAGCTTACAATCTAGATAGAGTGTAGCATTAATTGCCTTCAACGAATGAGTTTATAAAACGAATACTCTGTCTTTAACATATTCTGAAAGCTTGATCTACGTTTTAAATTATAAATGTTAAATCTGCTTGTTATTCATTACTGCATCAGGCCTAAAGCTACTTGTTATTCATTACTGCATCAGGCCTAAATCTACTTGTTATTTATTACTGCATCAGGCCTAAATCTACTTGTTATTCATTACTGCATCAGGCCTAAATCTACTTGTTATTCATTACTGCATCAGCCTAAATCTACTTGTTATTCATTACTGCATCAGCCTAAATCTACTTGTTATTCATTACTGCATCAGGCCTAAATCTACTTGTTATTTATTACTGCATCTGACCACCCCATGAGTTGACACGTTCACAAATTACATAAAGTGGATATATATATATACATATGAATGATATAAGTAATATATATAAAGCTTAATGCATTTGGTATATTCTGGATTTAATACTATTTCAATACTGTTACGCCTCTGGTCGTTAGTTAATTTTCCGTAAAAATTCTTTCAGAAGAAACTTTAGCGATGTCCTTTCTTAAATAAAACTGGTTTATTCTTTCTGAATACAACTTTGCAATACACTTAATTTCCACAATCGCGCTATAACAAACGCTATAATCCACAACGAACGTCTCACGTGCTCGCTCGACTCAATTGTCAGTCTCTATCTCTGTCTGCAGCTCAATTACACATTGCTGCCGTCACATCTTGACCGTCTTATATGTACAAGAATACCGAAATCTAGTAAACGCTCGAGCATTCACGAACCTTCGAGAATATGACGTGTTACTAGCGTCTCGTGACCCCTGCTGTCGTAACAATACAATATGACATAGGATACTCACAGATAACATTGAATGTACGTAGAGTTAAAGTTTGTTATGTATAAACGACTTATATATATGTCGGTAGCGACATGTTTAGTACCTATACATTTGGTTTATGGCGAATTCACGAATTCGACAAAGCAATTCTGCTAGGGATAATTATGGTTGGGTCAATATCTCACAACCATTTCCACTGAAGGATATTTCTATAGCGACATCGTTTGTAAAAGTAGAAGAGAGACTTCAATCTTCTCCTAACAGAGTGCTTACAACAGCAACAGGCACTTAATTCACACCCCAAGTTTTCCGGAGCAACGCTCTTATCCATAAAGCGAAGGCTGTGTTCCCGAAATAGAGCTCCTGGCCTATTCAGATAAACCAAGACATATCTCTTAAAACTGTTAATAAGATAATAAAATAGGATTTCAAACAAAAAAGTCGTAAAATCACAAGCTTCCAGTAATATTTTGAAATAAATTACTGATTTCTTGAGCAAAAGAGTTGAGTAAAATAAAATCAAACTAATTCCTTTCGAACACTTACCTAACAAGTCTTGCTTCCCTTCCCGATGCTGTTCAAGTGGATTTTTTGTGTTTTTAGTTTCCCGAAACGTGGCCTTGGAAACTGAAGCCAACGCGCAGAGGAGATTGGCCTCTATGTCGAGCAATATTTCGAGAACCTGCATATAGAAAGGTTTTGAAGAGATGTGGTTAAAGATTGGCCTCTCAGTCGGGCAATATTTAGAGAACTAGCATGTAGAATATTTGTGAAGCTTTGAGGTTAAAAACTGGCCTCTCCATTGGGCAGTATTTGGAGAACCAGCATGTAGAAAGTTTGTGAAGTTTTGAGGTTAAAGATTGGCCTCTCCGTCGGGCACTATTTGGAGAACCAGTATAAAGAAAGTTTGTGGAAATATGTGGTTAAAGATTGGCCTCTCCGTCGGGCACTATTCGGAAAAACCAGCATGTAGATATGTTGTGAAGATGTATAGTTAAAGATTGGTCTCTCCGTCGACTAGTATTTGGAGAACCTGCATGTAGAAAGGTTGTGAAGATGTATGGTTAAACATTGTCCTCTATGTCTGGCAGTAGTGCGTATTCATAATGAATATGTTCAAATAGTTTCACCAGATCTTTAGACTAACCATGGAGCATCGCAAATATAATTCTTCGTGAAACAAAGGTGGGTGCTAAACATGTCGCCCATGTGTCATCGTCCTACTGCATTAGCATACACAAGTCATTTTTATAAAGTAAGATTAATCCCTTTTTTGCTTCTGTTCACCTGAATCATATCTACTCTGTATTAGTATATGTGAAATATTCCTATACATGAGCCACGTCATCACGTACATACATAATGGCTCTTCGTACATTTGAAGCCTTCATCGAGTACGTGAAACATTTACACGTGACGTACGTCCCTTGTTTTATGTAATGTCTTTTATTGGTAATTTGGAAAAAAATATAGCACACGTAAATGGCATGAAGAAAATAACCCGAAAAATTCGTACTTTTCCTTATTACCTTCTACTTTTATTACTTTTTAAAACACATTTAGTTAATTATAAGTTTGAGATTTAGGGTAGAGAACGAAATAATCTTTTAGTTTTGTCGGGTTGGTAAAGGAACAAAAAAACCTTGAATTTTGTAGATAGTGAATTTGTTTAAAAACTGTTGAAAGAATAATAGAACGTTAAAATAAACCATATACTGAAAACATGTGAATAAGAACTAGTCACAAACCTAGCAATCTGCAATGGTCAATAAAGAAAACACGTTAGGTCTAATAAGCAACTATATGGACTACAATCAGTCAAGTAGCTGCTCTCACAGAATCGTTGGACCACTAAGCTTAGTACTTCATATAAAGATTGTTTTTTGTAGGTAAAAACTTGTATCTTAAAGCTAGAAAAGTAATATAACTCATTATGTAACAACATATGCCAACTTATTGATAAAATTAATTACACTATCCATGAATGTATTGTATATATTAATCATATCATATATAGACAACGAACATTGTTTAAAATGTTTGAAAAATAAGAATGCTGTTTTTCTTAGTAAGGTGTGACGAACTATTACCGAGTTTCGCCGAACCTCTTCCGAACATCTCTGTACCAGTTGGCCGAGATGTTGACATCCCATGTATCATTGAGAATATTGGATTCAATAGGGTAAGTCTTTGCATTTTATAACACATTGTATTAAATTTGTTATACCCTGTCCATACGTTTAAATGAAAGAAAGATAGGAATATAGCCTCTTTATAATGTACCAAATACATTTATAGGAATATAGCCTCTTTATAATGCACTAAATACGTTTATAGGAATATAACCTCTTTATAATGTACCAAATACGTTTATAGGAATATAACCTCTTTATAATGTACCAAATACGTTTATAGGAATATAACCTCTTTATAATGTACCAAATACATTTATAGGAATATAACCTCTTTATAATGTACCAAATACATTTATAGGAATATAGCCCCTTTATGATGCACTAAACACATTTATATGACTCTAGCCTGTTTATAATGTACCAAATACATGTATAGGAACATAACCTTTTTATAATGCACAAAAAACATTTATAGGAATATAACCTCTTTATAATGTACTAACTACATTTTTGATAATACAATAGACACAGAATAAGCTCCCTCTCGGTTTTATACTCTGGAGTTTTATTACACTTTGTTAAATAGATCTCTCCCGGCGAAAGGAAGTGTTTGTTTCTGATGGACATGAATGATAAATTATAGCAATGAAATGTTATTTTATGAAAAGTTAACTTTAATTTGAACGAAGCACGTTTGGTATAAAACGAATATTAGAAAAACGTAGGTTTAGTTGAAAACAGAGTTGAGTGTCAGTCATCAGGCTAGTTGCCAACCAAAGAAAGATTTTGTAATTATACATCGGCGCAATAAATGTGGCTACTTTCGCAGAAAAGACTGTTAGATAGGAGTGGCCATGATCACCTGCCACAGTTTAGAGGTTGGTCTTTAACCACGTGGTCCCTTGTACCACATCTCAAGTACACCTCTCGTCACAACTATCAGAATAGCCACGAGCTTTCTCAATAAGAGCCAAAAAGAAGATTGAACAGTTCACAATTCCCGCTAGAATCAATACTGTCATTTCTCACAACTTTAAGACAGTGGCTTTACGTTCAAAACGCAGCAAAAAATGCGGTATATTCTGTACTAATCTTCTGTAAGCCTTATTTACATGACGCAGAAGATGCGGTATTATTGCGACAGCGGAAGTCGCGTGACTCTGGGAGCATGCGCGCTGGAGTTTCTGGAAGGATCATGAATTATCGGGGAGGTTCGAGTTTGTTCGAGGCGCCCTCTTGTTTAGTATATAAACCTGGCGACAAAAACCAGCGCAATTGCATAGATGATTGATTGAAGAGATATGCAGATAGATTGAATATAGAGATAATTGAGTCAAGCGAACAGTAGGCACCGTAAGTAAAGTGTGTGAATCACTGTTATTTATAGCGTGTGTTATAAAGGTTGTTAAGTTTAAAGTGACTGTGGAAATTTTGTGTATTACAAAGTTGTATCGAGAAAGAATAAACTAGTTTAATT
>NW_013666804.1:65955-95637 GCF_000517525.1 Limulus polyphemus
ACGCAAAAGTACATTCTGTACTAATCTTCTGTAAGCCTTAATTTACACTTGGCAGAAGACGCGGTATATTCTGTACTAATCTTCTGTAAGCCTTAATTTACACGGGGCAGAAGACGTGGTATATTCTGTACTAATCTTCTTTAAGCCTTATTTACATGAAGCAGAAGACGTTGTATATTCTGTACTAATCTCCTTTAAACCTTAAAAGACGCGGTATATTCTGTACTAATCTTCAGTGAGCCTCATTTACACAACCGGGTTTGGAAGTTTTGACGGAGTTTGTTGACACCATGTTTTTATACAATCTTGGACAAAATGTTTGGACGCTAATCTATATTGATGTTATTGTGTATATACATGAAGTAGTTATTGAGTAAATTCCCGAGTAGTAACAGAGAAGATAGAGTATGATCGGACAAACATGTACGAGTTATTATTCCGGTCTGTATAAGTTGTTTTGATGATTTGTTCATTAAAACACACATACATACTTGTTTTGTATAAAAGGGTGTGATTTTGGTATAAACTCTTTCGAAACAGATCAACTCTTTGTCCAGATAATTCTCTGTACTCTATGTAGAGTGATACCTTGTTACGTGCTAGAAGCTATAGGGCATCAAATATTTAGCTGTCCAGAAATGGTATGAAGAAAACGGACATTACCAGAACAGCAAAGTACCCCCCCCCCAGTGTACTGTATCCAGAGCTATCAAAATTCATCGAGGTAAGAAACGTTCTTCCAGGAAATTCTACTGGTAAATGTCGAAAAACTACTGTCCAAGATCATCGCGTTCTGATCAGTTAACATGTCAAGGTAGGAAGAAGTCTTACAACACCTTACGACAGGAATGGCATGAACCAATTCATTCCAGGATATCCAGAAGAACAGTGAATAGTAGACTGATCAAACAAGGTTATTTTGCGAGAAGAGCTATCTGCAAACCGATATTAACCAGAATTTACCCCGTCATCATGTAACTTGGGGAAGACAGCATGCCAACTTACAGATAGGACATTGGCGAAAAATCTTTTTTTTTTTCAGATGAGTTCCGGTTTCTGGCTAATCAAAGATGATGGTAAGATTCGTGTTCGTCGTTTGCCAGGAGAACAGACGAGGGAAGCCTTTCTTTCCCACAGAGTACACACAGGAGGTGGTGCAGTACACAGGTGGACAGCTATTCATCATAGTAGAAAATTGTTCTTCATATCCTTCAGGGAAACATCAATGGCGCCTTCTACAGTCATAACATGGAAACGATATTCCTGCCATATGCTAGTGCAAGGTTTGGCAATAACCTTGTGTTCCAGGATGACAATGTCACTAACCACACTGCGTGTATTGTACAGTGTTATCTCGACCAGGAGGACTTTACAAGATTGTCATGGCAGCAATGTCTCTAAATTTTAATCCCATTGAGAATTGATGGGCAGAACTGAGCTGGAAAATTGCTAACCACGACCCTAAACCAACTACTGTAGATAAGTTGCAGCGCCTTCTACTGACAAGTTGGGATGAAATCACGATGGATTACATCAATAACCTCATCGACAGCATGCTACGTCGCCTTACGGATGTTATTAGAATACGAGAAGGACCAACCAAGTATTAAATGTTTAATATGAACTGATATAATGTTACAGACGCTATTCATAATAATTTGATATTATATTTTGTCACTATATATATTTTGGTAAGGTTTAGGTATTATGTGTGAAATGCTGAATTACACATCTTTCTAAAAATGTCTGACAAAATTATTTGCTGTTCTAATAAATCGTTCATGATGTTCATAGAACCTGTCTCATTATGCAAATTACATATGTAGAATTTTAATATAACATTTATTTCTCAGTTTGACAGCGCTAAGTGTATTTGTATTCCATCTCTTAGAATAATGATCTTATTTGTTACAACATATGCAAACATTTTGGCCAAGACTATTTTGCCGACTTATAATTGATTGATTGATTTTAGTTAAGCACAAAGCTACACAAATGGCTATCTGTGCTCTGCCCACCACGAATATCGAAACCCGGTTTTTAGCGTTGTTAGTCCTCATACATACCTCTGTGCCACTGGGAGCTCCGACCTATGACCGCAATTTTAAGGTTTTAATATCTTGATCATACATTCAACATATAGTTTTTATGTGTCATCGCGTTGCAATAATTTTTATTTGTTCAGCTTAAGACTCGAAAAATAAACAGGTATCACACTTCCCAGTATAACACATGTTAGGATGATCTAGATATGACAAGAAACCTAGAAGAAAATTTGACCGAACTGTTTTGATGTCATTGCATTTGTACTTTTCATAAAAAAACACAAACTAAACAGCAAATTGATTCTATTTATCAAGCACTTTTCATAAAGTATTAATAAAAGTTGATTAGCTGTTTATCAAACCTAAATGTAGGAAACCAAAAACAGTTTATGAATTCTTAATGTTAATATAAATCTCAATATCTATGCTTTAAACAACTGGAGAATGTATGTGTATTAAGGCTATTCTATACAAAGTCATGTTGCTCAATTCGCCTATGGATTTCTGTGTGATGTGATCAGGCTGTTGAAATGGACACTGATAAACTATATCATACAATAGCTGGTTTATGGAACGCCATCAAGAAATAATTATGTGCTTTTGATACATTAGCTGGTTTATGGAACGCCATCAAGAAAGAATTGTGTGCTTTTGATATGACAGCTTTACGATGGATGGAGGCTTCTGCAATGCAAACTTAAAGATAGTTGAAACTAGTACCCATAACTGCTTTCTTTAATATTGTTATACCCTAGCAAGTTTGGCTTCATTGAACTGAATTTCAACCCCTTCTGGGTTTCCTCTTCTCATAACAATCTTTTTATTGTCATTAGAATTCCCTTTCCCTATGCATTATATTGTACATCATTTTTGTAGGTATTTTAAAAACGTTCCAGTTTTGATGAATATCTATGTCTCCAAGAGCTGTTGTAGAAATGATCTCTTCATTTAGCAGCATTCCAAAATGTCATCTGAATTATATTATTGATCTCTTGAAAAACTTACGTAAACCCTTTTACTTGACATCGTTGTTAAGAAAACTGTATATAATACAGAGGGTTCAGTATTTTATATTACATTTATTTTGAATAGACATATCAGCAAGTCATGTAACAAACACAATCAATTTAAAGTTCAGGACTACATTTTGATATACCTTGGCTTTTATAAATAGTTTTATGCCACCACAAACTGTTCGTCTTCGAGAATGGTAGTTAACAGTCTCTTCATGTTTGCAATATTCATCCAACACACTAAGATCACAAAAATGTGTTCAGATCAAATATTTAAAACTTTCAAGATGGAAATATTACTTGTACTTAATTGCATTGAAAAACAAAATAATGTGGATCAACTTGGGAGACCAGGATCATTCAAAAAGAGATTTGCAACAAGTTGTTCCCCAATTGCAATCTGTAAAGATCAGTGGCAAAAGCCGTACATGTCCCTCAGGCAACAGCATGCAACAAAATAAAGGCGAAACAAGTATCGCGTACCCAAGTTTTTTTGTTTTTTGTCGTTTTATTTCCAATACATACCCTGGAAGAACAACTGTAGACAAATGTTTGAATGATACCTCGCCAGGGAAAAATGAAAATGCGTGATAACACCTGATAACTGTAACAAAGTTCGTATCATTTTTTTACCAGTCCTGGGCGAAATAAATGGAACACGGTATGCCATGAAACCCTTTCGAATGGATTAATGATCACCATTCTATAAGTTAGGGATTAGGAGAGTGAATATAAAGGTCATGGGTAATTCTGCTCGCGAAATAAAGCCAAGATATGGATTATAGTTCTACCTCCCGTTATACCCCTTCATTTTTCAAGCAACTGGAGAATGAAATGGGCGAAACATTATAAACCAAAATTTGTGATAATACCACGTGTACTACAGCTGTTTTTTTATTTTTTTAGGTTTCTCTTAATCTGTCAAGTTCGACTTCAGAATCAGGAACGTATAAAAATAGCAATTTATATCAATCTTTTTTTTCTCCCACAAGAAACTCCCCACGAGGCCTCTCATTCAATACCAGCACACGTCAGTTTGGCAAGGCGACGGAAAACAAAATATTATCGAAAATTCTTTTTATGTGTGCAGTATAATACTTTGAATGTTACGGTTAAATGAGGCAACTTTTTAAAGAATTACGTGATTTTTATTAATAAAATGCTTGATCTGATTTAACGGTGTTAAACACATATTTAATTTGAATACTAGATGTTTGTTGAGCTCTTCAAATCCATAAGTGAACTTAAGACCAGTTAGCAGCAAAGATGTCTTGTCACTACTCTCTTTGGCTTTCCGTTTACTTAGTTCGCACCACTTTGAAAGATAATGATTTATATTTTCGTTCGGATAGATTCAACAGCAGTAAAAAGTATAAAGGGCCATTAGCAACATCCTAATTAACGTATCAGCGTAATAACAGCCCGTTAACCCATCTGTAGCTTTAATAAAGGAGCACAAGCTGTACAACGTATATTGGTGAAATAGGAGTGGAAGTTTTTACGTCGCTAATGTTAATAGGAAACCTGGACATCAAAATAGATGGGAAAGCGTATTACGTGAATTAATTCCAACATCTGTCCTCATGTTTTCTAAAAACTCGTTAAAAATATTATTAGATGGAAGGTTTGCTTATATTTAATTTCGAACATAAAAAGTGTGTATATATATGTATGTAAGTAGATGTAAGCACGAAAGTCGATAGCATGTTTATATAAGCGTAAATACATATAAACGTTAGCATTCTTTTCACCCGTTTCAGACCCGCATGTTTTACAGCTCAATGAATATCTTTATAACCATGGACCTTACAACTATAATTAATTAAATAAATTATTAAGGATATATCATTAAGTTTCTCTTTGCAGTTAGATTGCTTGTTAAAAATCTCAAATTTTAAACTAAATACGTGTTTGTTATTTAGTTAAGTTGGTATTCGTGATAAAAACCGAAGAAAGTATAAATCTAGTCAAAGTGACTTCAACATCCACTGGAACAAATAAATGTGGTTGAATTGTCACAAAGAGAAAAAAAAGTAATTCAGTATATACAACTGAGCTACTGTTCTGACAACAAACATATTAATTACTTTTATTACAACTGAGTTACTGTTCTGACAACAAACATATTACTTTTGTTACAACTAAGTGACTGCTCTGACAACAAACATATTACTTTTATTACAACTGAGTTACTGTTCTGACAACAAACATATTACTTTTATTACAACTGAGTTACTGTTCTGACAACAAACATATTACTTTTGTTACAACTGAGTTACTGTTCTGACAACAAACTTATTACTTTTATTACAAAGTTACTGTTCTGAGAACAAACATATTACTTTTGTTACAACTGATTTACTGTTCTGACAACAAACTTATTACTTTTATTACAAAGTTACTGTTCTGAGCAACAAACATATTACTTTTATTACAAAGTTACTGTTCTGATAACAAACATATTGCTTTTATTACATCTAATTTACTGTTCTGACAACAAATTCATTACTTTTATTACAAAGTTACTGTTCTGAGAACAAACATATTACTTTTGTTACAACTGAGTTACTGTTCTGACAACAAACATATTACTTTTTTACAACTGATTTACTGTTCTGACAAGAAACTTATTACTTTTATTATAAAGTTACTGTTCTGAGAACAAACATATTACTTTTGTTACAACTAAGTTACTGTTCTGATAACAAACATATTGCTTTTATTACATCTAATTTACTGTTCTGACAACAAATTCATTACTTTTGTTACAACTGAGTTACTGTTCTAACAACAAATTCATTACTTATGTTACAACTAAGTTACTGTTCTGACAACAAATTTAATACCTTTGTTACATCGTATTTACTGTTCTGACAACAAACATATTACTTTTGTTTAGCGAATATCTAACGGAGCTGAAGTTTTAAAATATGGAATATTGTACGAAAGATTTGAACATCCAAATTGTTGAATATTATTATAAGTTGATCTCAGAACAGCCTCAACAAATAAGGTAATTTCTTCAACTCTAACCAGTTTGAAACGAGCTTCGAAAAGTAAGCTGTCAGCACTCTTTCTATTTGTTCGTTAAAGATTCTGCCCATGGTATTAATTTAAATGTATGTTTTTTTTGTATAACGGCATTAGTAGACGTGTTTAGATATTCAAAATAATAGATTTTAATATATAGCACTATATAATAGCTTTGGATATATTTTTTTATTAAATAACAGCGAGATACAAGGTAAAGAATTGTTCACACACACGTGCAGAAAACTGGGTTCAAACGTTTTGAGGTAGAGCCATATTTATCCATCAACTGATAGTTAAAACGTAAAGTGGCTATTGGGTAGAGCCATAGTTATCCATGAATTGATAGTTAAAACAGAAAGTGGCTTTGGGGAAGAGCCATACTTATCCATCAACTAATAGTTAAAACTGGCATCCTGTGGTGTCCTATAGTGAAGTCAAAATAAAATAATAACCCTAAAATATTTCAGAAAAAAACGTTTTTGTTTCTTTTTCTATATTTAGACAATTTGAAGTAAAGTATTCTTCTTTTATACCTGCATATATATAAATCAGGTATTTGTACTTCTGCTTGTTATGTGACTTGGTAGGAATTGGTCAAAGAAGGTTCTATGGCATTTAGTAGAGGAATTCAAGTGGACCTCTCGAATATTAAACAATCAGGCGAACGGTTTGAGTTTGGCAGCCATTTCTATCTTACCACCATATAGTTTGGGTTTGGCTGCCACTTCTATCTTACCACCTTACAGTTTGAGTTTGGTAGCCATTTATACCACCTTACTCTACCCATTTAGAACAATATTTTTAAGCTAAGATACTGAAAGTAAGAGATCTACTCTACCCATTTAGAACCTGATACTGAAATGAAGAGATCTACTCTACCCATTTAGAGCATGATTTTCAAAGGAAGAGATCTACTCAACCCATTTAGAATATTATTTTGAAAGCAAAATATGTACTCTACCCATTTAGAACATTAATTTGAGGCTAGGATAATGAATGGAATAGATCTATTTTACCCATTTAGAATATTATTTTGAGGCTAAGATACTGAAAGGAAGAGATCTACTCTACCCATTTAGAATATTATTTTGGGGCTAAGATACTGAAAGGAAGAGATCTACTCTACCTATTTAGAACATGATACTGAAAGAAAGAGATATACTCTACCCATTTAGAACATTATTTTGAAACCCAACATTGCTGGGCACTTTTTATTATAACCTGAAGATGACCTGCACTTACAATAAATATTTCTCCCTTGAATTATCCACGAATTAGCGAGAGAAGATAAAACTAAGTATAAACCGCTTTCTCATGAAAATTATCGTGATACAGGCAAAATAATAAAATATTTAAGGATGGCATTAGAACAAGCGAAGACGAAATTAAAGCAGATCTTATTACGTAGAGTGTCGTATAATCTCTAAGTGTCGTGGCGTTGAAAAAATATAATATTTGGATACTGACAGAACAAAAGGGTTAATAAATTGTGAAAGTATTTGTATATCATACAGGAGACATCAGTCGGATATAGCTTTAGCGCTGTGAAGTGAAAAAAAGGTGACTTCGATAATGAGAAAAACATAAGAATCTGTCGATGATAAATTCTATTTTCCTGTTAACGTCAGTTAAAACTACTTATTGTAATAAATCTACATTCCTTTTCACTTCTCAGTTGTTTTTCTAACTTGCTATTATTGATATTCACAAAGAAAATATCTTGACTCATGTCGGTACTTCATGTCTTGTTTTCTTTT
Organism: Limulus polyphemus; assembly: GCF_000517525.1. Taxonomy (NCBI): domain Eukaryota; kingdom Metazoa; phylum Arthropoda; class Merostomata; order Xiphosura; family Limulidae; genus Limulus; species Limulus polyphemus. Next base: position 73,804 of record NW_013666804.1, read on the forward strand.
GTTTTCAGTAAATCTTTAAAAAAGTCGTGGACAAATGTTGTAAAAGTCAATATGTCGTTGTGAAACTAGCTGACAGCAGTTTTCATTATTGCTCACAGTACCGTGAAGTGTGTGATTTGATAGAAATTTTCACAGGGAGATATTAGAAACGTTTGTTCATGAATATTGAAGAAGAAAAGTAACATTGATTTTCAATCCAGAAGGTGTTCATTGAGTCAGAAGAAACATAAACAAATGTGAAAAAAGCAATTAAAGTAATCAATGTGTAAAATGTTACCTAGCTCACGCTTTCTACAGAACTGAAAGCGAATGTTAAAAATATTACCGAAAACCCAGGCAAACTTGTAACTGGTATATTTTTTTCAATCTGATTTAAGTATCATTGCGCTTTACTTTAATTCTATTTTGACACATAACGACAGTAAGACAAAACTTATAGCTCTAAACAATGCAGTTCGTAAAGAAGTTATAGTATTACAAAACAGTATTATTTTTACCGTCACCCTTAATAATGCCCCTGTGCCTGACCCTACCACCCGCCACTCACTCTAACGAATTGGTTATAACTTCTATTAGGCTCCTACAGCTTAATGTGCGGGGAAGAAATTGTAATAACGTAGAGATTCGAATCCCTCTCGTCAGCTCCGAAATCCAGAACATTACCATATGGCCAACTAGCAACCTCTTTGTTTTATAAAAAAAACATTCTAATCCCTCACAGACATCATTCCAGATAAACAACGAGAGTTTATTGAAACTAGTTTGTGAAGAAAGAATTACTGAAAAACATTAACAAATACTGCACATGAAGTTCATTGACAGAAAACCATTCGTAATTTTGTTTTTTTGGCAATTGTCATCTCACCACAACAAACAAACAGAAGGCGTTGGTTGTTTAAAGAGTGGCTTGTTTGAGGTTTGTTTTCATTTAACGATCTAGCAATCCTCTTCAAATACCTGAATTCACTCAAACAGGAGTAGCCCAAGGTTTGGCGGTGGGTGAGGTTGAATAGCTGTAGCACAAAATTAGGCACAGCTAGCCCTTGATTGCCTTTTCGTGAATATCCGGAAAAAAACAAGCGAATCTGCTTACCTATATATGTGGTTTCTTAAAGCAGACACGTTATGCTACTGGCGATGACGGATTCAATCACGTGATTTAAAGTTCTAATCTTACAGTCTCTTGAGTAAGTTCTTAGTAAGCAGTCATGACACTAATTTTGTTTGGCCGTGGCTCCTTATTCCTTTACTTAATCACTTCACAAGAAGATCCAGACGATGGCAACAAAAGTTGGCTTATTTTATATTAAGTTATGTCTTTAGCTGATTTACCTTTCCCCCTCTGGGTTGAGGGTATTCAAGAAATGGACGATATGATAAAGTTAACCCTACTACGTGAACTGCTAGTGAAGTATATTCTGATGACGACAAGAAAACAAAGACCAATAAGTCAAGAAATTAGAAACGAAGCGTAAAAACACTAAATGAACCAGAAAATCTATAATATATTGTAATTGATGGAAGAAAATATGACGAAATCAACCGTATAGTGCCTTGGCGATGTAAGCAGTTTTCGTTTACTTCTCAAGATGTACTTGAAATATCTATATATTTTTCATTAGAGAACACTGAGTTCAAGGTATACTTTAAACATACCACAGAAAGATATAAGATTGCTCAAAATCAATAGCTTCCTTTTACGACTTATTAATTTCTCAGTTTTAGCATTTTCATTCAAAAAATGTTGAACAACAACAACAACAAAAAGTGTTTCTTCCCGAATATGAACCAGGGACTTACAACTTTATAACTGAAAACAGTCATTGTTGAACAACGTGTTGTAAGGGAGGTTTGTTCCACAACGGCTCACATTATAACGCTAGAGATACCTCTGGTGGGTCTAGCACAGATAACCCATATTGTAGCTGTGTGCTTAACTACAAACAAACATTACTACAAAAGTCCGAAATTTCTTTTATCGCTAGCAACAACTATACTTTTATTGATATCAAAAAGAATTAAAACTCATGCACGACGTTGTTTTTGGTCTAGTTTTCTGAGCATTCTGCTGGCTTAGCGGTAAGTTTGAGAGCTTATAAGGCTAAAAATTGGACTTCGATACCCACGGTGGGCAGAGAACAAATATCTCATGGTGTACCTTTTGCGCTTAACAACAATAAACAAACAAACAAAATAGTTGTCTGAAAAGATTTTTTTAATTATCAATCATAGTAAGATGTGTTCCACTTTCTTTCATTTAAATCTGACGTAACTGTTATGTAATCTTTATAAATATATGTTCACACATAATGTTAACTATTATATATGGAAAAGTTGCACTATTTAATTTAACTACGTTTTAAACTTCTTAACACTTAATAATATGCAACACGGATGGGAACTTTAGAGATGGCCACGTTTACTATTTCATGATCCTTTCTTCTCCGGATCTATAAAACTAAACATTTCAAAAATAACCCTAAACTCTGTACCAATAGTTCCTTTCATATAACAGTAACACTTATAAAACCAAAATGGTGTAGGTATAGTATAGGTATGTATATTACTTTAAACTATAAGTTATATGAATATTTTATTTTCGTTATGAGACTTCATAGTTAGAACTGGTTATCCCGCTGAAGGCATTTACATGTCCGTCCGAAATATGTACAGTATTTAACAATGTTTGTTTCTCTTGTGTTTGAAACGTTATTATCTTTACATTTCAACTTATTTACCTTTATTGTCTGTTACACTTAAACCAAATAGTAAACCGTACACTCTCGGTTACAAACACACAAACTATGCCAAGTAGTAAACCTTACACTCTCGGTTACAAACACAAACTATACCAAGTAGTAAACCTTACACTCTCGGTTACAAACACAAACTATACCAAGTAGTAAATCCTACACTCTCGGTTTCTACAAACACAAACTATACCAAGTAGTAAACCCCATACACTCGGTTACAAACACAAACTATACCAAGTAGTAAACCTTACACTCTCGGTTTTTACAAACACAAACTGTACCAAGTAGTAAACCTTACACTCTCGGTTACAAACACAAACTATACCAAGTAGTAAACCTTACACTCTCGGTTTTTACAAACACAAACTGTACCAAGTAGTAAACCTTACACTCTCGGTTTTTACAAACACAAACTATACCAAGTAATACACCTTACACTCTCGGTTTCTACACACACAAACTATAACAAGTAGTAAACCCCATACACTTGGTTACAAACACAGACTGTACCAATAAGTAAACCGTACACTCTCGGTTTCTACACACAAAAACTATAACAACTAGTAAACCCCATACACTTGGTTACAAACACAAACCTTTGTTTGTTCAGTTGTTCACATTATACTATAGAAACCGACTAGTAGTGTATGTAAAACTAGTTAATGGTATGTGAAATATAAAGAAAGATTAAAATATAATTTCAGCTTAAAAAATATATTCATTATCTACTTATTATCTTAGTGCAAACTTAACCTTTTGTATTTTTCAGAATTTATCATATTTTGTTATTGAATGATATTACATAATAATATTATAAAACACCTCAAAAGTTGAAAGTTTAAACTAATTATAAAAGTGAATCTAGTAAAATGTTTTATTCTGGTATAGCCATGTAAGAATACCCTATTTCCAGCATAACTATATAACGTTACTGTTTCACTAAAAAGTAGAATTTGTTGGATCAAAACTTTGTTGAAAATTAATGTTTAATATTTAAAGTTTTAAATATCAACTTTTTTTTTAAATAAACGACATCTTAAGAAAGGTTTCTAATAAGTCTTGGTGTGTTAATTTAAAACTTCAGGATATATGTAGTAGATTTTGGGTTTTGTAAGAGAGCGATATTGGAAAGCAGTGATACTTCCAAGTATAAGCGTAATAATTATAAGAAACATGTAATGTTTTTATCTTCTTGCGTTTCGACTTTACCAGTACAAGGAAAGAGTATTAATGATCTTAGAATCTGAAAGTTATTATTGATTATGGATGTTTTGTATCAATAGATAACTGGAACGTTCGATATTCATCTCCTTGAAACGGTAGATCCTATTAACTTAGAAACTACAATAATCCTCAGTGTAATGAGGCTCCTACACTCCTTTAGGATGATGTAAATGTTGTTCTCAGACCAGTGTAATGAGGCTCCTACACCCCTTTAGGATGATGTAAATGTTGTTCTCAGACCAGTGTAATGAGGCTCCTACACCCCTTTAGGATGATGTAAATGTTGTTCTCAGACCAGTGTAATGAGGCTCCTACACATCTTTAGGATGATGTAAATGTTGTACTCAGACCAGTGTAATGAGGCTCCTACACATCTTTAGGATGATGCAAATGTTGTTCTCAGGCCAGTGTAATGAAGCTCCTACACATCTTTAGGATGTTGTTTTCAGGATGGCTTCGTTCAGCCGTCAGAAGAACCTATAGTTTTAGAAGTCTACCCGTATTACATTAGCTTCTGATTAAAAGTTTACTGAACCCGAAGTGACAGTAGCTCACTTGTAAATAATAGAGTGTTTTCTAACTAAACTGTATTATTAACACTTGACGCTTTTGTGGATAACGACACTGTGAGAGTAATATATTCTCGACTTTGTATCCAGTGAGACGTAAAATCTGTTTTCCTCTCTAGCAGCTTGTATTCATGAAATTATATTCCATATTTAAGTGTGGATATGTGATGTCTTTGATATCAGAAACGTAATTAAATTGCGATTTATCAGTTCGGTGTGTATTTGAACACAATAGCTCATTTCCATAGGATATATTTTCTCGTTTCGTTGGTGTTTATTAACTAGGATGTTTTTGAACAACATTTTAATTTTTTTCTTTAATGAACTAAAATAAAAGCAGAAAAACGAGCTTATTGTTTCATATATTATTGATTATAAGTATCTAATTATTAAGTTTATCCGGTTTCATTTAGCTCATTTGACTATCGCACATACGAATGATGATATATTATACAAAACGTTTCATCCCCCTAGTGTTCTATTTTTATGAAATTCTAATAAAAAGTCTTGTGTGTGTGTGTTTTTTATCTTTTTTCTTTATTTAATTCATTTTCATGGCTTATATTGATGTAAAAATGTAATTTTGAATAGAATTGTTCTAACCAACGTTCAAGAAACTGCGCATGCAATTTTTATATTCTGCGTATTTGTTATAACTTGTACGATCTGCAGATTAGCAGTTGCTCGAAACATCTTTTCGAGATAAATATATATATATAAACTTGACGATTTTGTAACCGATTCTTTAATATCGATTTGTTTGTCGCCTATGCAGTTAACTCTATTTCCTTCGTATTCATAAACAATAATTTGTTTTTCATTTGATTTATTAACTGACTGAAATTTCAATGAACGAAGTTACTAGATCTTATTTAAAACTACAATTGAAACAAATTTTATCCCATAAGAATGTTTGTTTTCAATTTCGCACAAAGCTACTCGAGGGCTATCTGCGATACTGGTACTTAAGTTGAGAATTATATAATAGAGGAAGGGAAGCTAGTCAACATCACCCACCGCCAATTGTTGGGAATAGTGGGATTGACTATCACTTATAACGCCACCACGGCTGAAAGAGCGAACATGTTCGGTGATGGCGATGTGAACACGTGACATACAAATTGCTAGTCGACTGCCCTAACCATCAGGCTATGCCAGGCCTTTTTAGACCTAACCATCAAGTCATGCCAGGACTTTTTGAAAAAGCGAAAAACAAATAATTAAAAACGATGACTGTGAGATGCTATACTATTTTACTTTCTAGTCGTTCTATGTTGTGAATTTGTGACTATCTGTTAGAGCACTAATTAATCCCAGAATCAGAAAGTCCACAGTTGTATGCTTGTTGGTGCAATGTTTGCCTATAGGTGTATCTTGAAGTTCACCAGGTTGATTGGTGGCCTGTTTCTCCAAGGAACGAACTACTGTATACTTGCACATCATATGATAAATGATGCTTCTAAAGAATTTTCTTATGTTATAACAGCATCACACAATAGAAAGATAAACCAAGACTTACCAGAACGAAAATAAAAGTAGAAATTTCAAAATTATATTCTTTCACAAACTTCCAATAAAACATATACTGTTTATAGCTTCTGATATTTCAGCTTCCTGGATAATTTCCTGGATAATGTCTTGGACAATTTCCTGGATAATTTCGTGGGCACTTTCCTGGATAATTTCGTGGATAATTTTCTGGATAATTTCGTGGACAATTTCCTGGATAATTTCCTCGTTATTTGCAGTTGTTCCTTATCACAAATTTGAAAATATATTTTTGTTGTTATTGGATTACACGAGTACTGACGCAAAGAATCTCGTTGTGAATATAAGAGCAAAAGCGAAGACATCTATAACCAGACTGATGCTGAAAACATGATGCGTATAAAACGTTTGTTTTTATTTGTGCAATGTATCTTTAATGATATGGTAAATGGCCATGTTTTAACAACAACTACCAATTTAGCGGAATATTGATCCTGATCTAATGATTAGGAAGTCTGGCAATTATTTGTACATTAATATCAGATGATAAGCATTACCTATTCTTATATAAGTTGTAATCAAATGTTGCCCGTTTTCCTTTACATTTACATAATACTTAAAGGCTTATTATGATAAATGATATTATAATGTTAAGGCTGTGATGGCCGTATTACATCCTCTCTTAAAACTAAGTTACAAAAGTTATATTTGCTGCTAAAATACAAATACTTTGACTAATGTTTTTGACCCATTTTCCTATAATCCCTGAGGAAATTGTAGCAGAATCAGTATTGACAATTTAGGGTTAATGGAAAACTATTTAACTGAGTTTAAAAAACAAAAGTGGGTGCACGTGTTGTAACCAAGGTCGGTGTTTTTTTTTTTTAATTCATCGCTCCACAACGGCTCAATAAAATAGGGTCTCTCAGCTGTTTACCTTTGTTCTTACAACAAACAAATCTATTCAACGAGAGCATACTGAAGACCTCAGGAATATCCATAACAATAAATGATATAAAAATACAAGATATAATATTTAGGGGGCGCTGATGATTTTACTTATTATAAAATCAAGAAGTTTGATAATATATTTTTGTTTATTACAGGACCTCTAAGATGCAAATGAGCCGACATGCTATTATTGGCTCGACTGTTCAACTTATTACGCAGACACGAGTTTCAAACAAACAAAATAAATGATTTTGAGCTCAATTGATTTTGTCTATCACAGATCTTGATCATAACAAATAATTCCACACTTTGGTTACAGCCTCTGCTAATTTTGAATATACAGTTAAATCCAATGTATGATTAGGAGATCTTCTTCTCATCGTAATATCTTGATGTCAATAAAAATGTTAATTACACTGTTTAAGGAGAACATTCCAGATTTCGTGCCGCCCTTGGAACTACATCACTTGTAAAAACGTGGATCGTCGTATAGGCTAGTCGTTTGGAGTTCGACTTAAATCCAGTTAACAATAGCTTTATTTAAAATCCAGGTTTACAGTCATGAATGGAGCACACAAGTCAGTAACTTGAGAAAGCTTACAGTTAAAATAAACAATTAATTCGGAGACTGAGACTTAAAACACAAACAACACTTTAATTCAAGATATTAAGATACTTGGCTACATCGAGATTACCAAAGATATCTTGAATAGTTTCACTGTTAAAACTATTCAATTCTTCAATCTGAGCAGGTTCTTCAATTATAGTTTCTATAACACCCATTAAATGACTTAATATTACCAGTCAGTTATGAATTAATACATTGATTGAAATATGCTTAGACGTAACTTTATTTAATACCAAGCACTTTACATCCAATTCGTAACCGCATTGTTCGACTGAGAGACATAGCAATAGTTACTTAATAATGGAGATTGAGCGTTGTTATGGGCTCGGACATAGTTCGATCAGGCAGTATCAGATGTCTTCAACCAGCAACAGGTTGTTTGGCTTATTCATACGAGCCAGAAGACTCTATAGATTTTAGTTGACAAACTGACAGCAGGACCAATGGCTTCTTATTACGACTGAGTTTTAACAACAAAATACTGTACATATCCAAATCGCAAGTAGATCTGTCATTTAATTGAATGTATTTTGTTGACTTATCGTAAGTTTCGGAACTGAATCCAAAACTAATTCAACAACTGGTTAGAATCGAAGACGGTAAATTGGCATGTTGTTTAAATGTATTTCTTCTCGTCCTCTTCAGATCAAAGTTCCACCCAAGATCTCTGATTTTCTTGCCAATTTCTTTCATGGAAGTTTTGTACAGAGTCTAATGAAGTAAATATAAACTTTGTCATAGTTTTCTCTCTGCATGGAGTCGGTCTATAGAAAATGTAAACAGTTAATTCTCAATACCGCCTGTAATGTATCCTAGTTTATACTTGATATGTATGATGGTTTCATTCTAGCAAGAATAGGGTTTCATTCTAACAAGAACAAGGTTTTATTCTAGCAAGAATAGGTTTTCATTCTAACAAGAACAGGTTTTCATCCTAGCAAGAACTTCTAGAAAGAACACGGTTTCATTTTAACAAGAATGGGTTTTCGTTCTAGCAAGAATAGGGTTTCATTCTAACAAGAACAAGGTTTCATTCTAACAAGAATAGGTTTTCATTCTAACAAGAACAGGTTTTCATCCTAGCAAGAACTTCGTGTCATCCTAATAAGAACAGGGATTCATTCTAGCTAGAACAGGGTTTCATCCTTGTAAGAACAGGGATTCATTCTAGCTAGAACAGGGTTTCATCCTTGTAAGAACAGGGATTCATTCTAGCAAGAACAAGGTTTCGTTCTAGCAAGAACAGGGTTTCATCCTTGCAAAAACATGGTTTGATTCTAGCAAAAACAGTGTTCCATTTTAGCAAGAACATGGTTTGATTCTAGCAAGAACATGGTTTCATCCTTGTAAGAACATGGTTTGATTCTAGCAAGAACAGGGTTTCATTTTAGCAAGAACAAGGTTTCGTTCTAGCAAGAACATGGTTTCATCCTTGCAAGAACATGGTTTGATTCTAGCAAGAACATGGTTTCATCCTTGTAAGAACATTGTTTCATTCTAGCTCTCTATAGCTCCAAGAGATGCTATTGCTAACCTAGAAATGCCACTTGATGCTGTATTCTTGAGTAGACGCGCCACTACTATAGAGTGAAAGAATTGTATCATGCACAACTGGTGTGGATAACTTTTCTTGACAACACCTATAGTTCACTGTTACTTCACTGGAACACTTTATATGAGAAACTAGAGAAAGCTATAAAACTCGACGAACATTGTTTTATACATTCTATGCGTCCATATGTGTCGGTTTCTTGTTGCACTAAATCATCATTCAAATACACCCAGTTTCTTCTGATTTTACAATAATCTTCTATTTTGTACGTGTGAGCTGAGCGTAGCCTACTGGTAAACGTTCTCGGACTGTTCGTTTGAGGGACACTAGTACTTGGCCCGTTGTTACAAAAGTACTTTATGGCCGTGGATGTGTATTATAAGAGTGGCATTCACATATAATTCCCACTATTCTATCATACAGTAATAGCCCAAAAGTTGGTTTTGGGTGCTATTGATTAGCTTCGTCCTTTAGTCTTCATTATAAAATTCGAGACGGTTATATGTAGGTAATCTTTGATTAGCTTTCTTCTCTTTAGTCTTCATTTTAAAATTACAGACGGTGCTTTAAAGAGGTAATTATTGATTAGCGCCCTCCTCTTTAGTCTTAATTATAAAATTACAGACGGCGATATAAAGAGGTAATCTTTGATTAGCTTTCTTCTCTTTAGTCTTCATTCTAAAATTACAGACGGTTATCTTTGGATCTCTGCGGGAAAACGTAGAAAAAACAAACAATATTTCACGTGCAAGATATTTTAGTTTTCTGCAATTTATCCTTCTTTCACCTCTTATGGTAACTTGTTAATCTAATTCTTATTGTAACTTGTTAGTGTAACTCTTAGTATAACTTGTTAATGTAACTGATAGTGTAGCTTGTTAGTGTTACTTGTTAGCAATCGTTGTCAATGATAACAGTAGTCTCTAATCTGGTAACATTTTAGATGGAATTACATCCTCGTGTGGTGAGCTGAACTTCACCTGGTATGGTGTGTTGATCTCCATCTCTTATGGTGTGCTGATCTTCACCTTGAATGGTGTGTTGATCTTCACCTGCTATGGTGTGTTGATCTTCACCTAGTATGGTATGTTGATCTTCACATAGTATGGTGTGTTGATCTTCACCTAGTATGGTGTGCTGATATTCACCTGGTATGGTGTGTTGATCTTCATCTAGTATGGTGTATTGATATTCATCTTATATGGTGTGTTGATCTTCACCTAGTATGGTGTGTTGATCTTCACCTAGAATGGTGTACGGATCTTCACCTAGTATGGTATGTTGATCTTCTCCTAGTATGGTGTGTTGATCTTCACATAGTATGGTGTGTTGATCTTCACCTAGTATGGTGTGCTGATCTTCACATAGTATGGTGTGTTGATCTACACCTGGTATGGTGTGTTGACCTTCACCTAGTATGGTGTGTTGATCTTCACCTAGTATGATGTGTTGATCTTCACTAGTATGATGTACTTATCTTCATCTCGTATGGTGTACTGATCATCACCTAGCATGGTGTACTGATCTTCACATAGTATGGTGTGTTGATCTACACCTGGTATGGTGTGTTGACCTTCACCTGGTATGGTGTGTTGATCTTCACCTAGTATGGTGTGTTGATATTCACCTGGTATGGTGTGTTGATCTTCACCTAGTATGGTGTACTGATCTTCACCTAGCATGGTATACTGATCTTCACCTAGTTCGGTGTACTGATCTTCACCTAGCATGGTGTACTGATCTTCAACTCTTATGGTGTGTTGATGGTCACTTGACGATGGTGCTCATTGTTTTATATATGTATACTGTCGTCTTTGAAATTAGTTTAAACCAAATAAGTAAGAGTTAAACATGTCGTTCGTGACGTCCCACCTTGCATCAGTGTAAAAACTCACTGTATTAGCATATGTTTATCTTTCTTCTAACCTTCCATTTACTCTCGTATAATCTATGTCTCTGGAAACAAAACTTGAAGTTCAATCAAAATGAAATATTCAGTACTTAATGATTTACAGATATACTCTTATTCATCACACTACTTTGCTTTTTTGAGGTCAAGACCATATGAGACGAATGTCTGCGCCATACCGACACATTTGTTTGTTTTAATACTTAGACCAGTAAGTAATTGCCTGTTTAACACCTCTCTTTTTCCTTATCGCTTATATTCCCTCAATATAAGATGTGATCTTTGGTTATTCACAGTTTCGTTTTCCTTTATCAGTTTTACTCTGTTGTTTAATTTTCAGCCAGAATTGAGTGCCTACGGTCGTTAAAAGAACGATATAACAAATCTTTATTAAATCTGATAGAAAACAGAAATATGTAATACAAAGATCTGTTGTTTTTTTATCACAATAAATAACACAAATGTGGATTTAGTTTTCATAGAAATACAAAGCTATATGGATGAACAAAAAAAATCTGAATTTCTTCCTTAAGCTCTAGATTTGAGTTATACGTTTAGCTGCTTCCAGCTTTGCACTGATAATCCAGCTTGATCGATTCCTCCTTGTAATTGAGTCTATTCCTATGTAGCTCACACCATATATCATAATTATCCTCAACTTGGAAATTGTTGTCAACTTTAAACGAAAAGTTTGTCGCTCGAGAAGGTGGCCGTAAACCTAAAATCAAAACATTAACTGTGAACTCCAGTACATTGTATTCAACTTTCTATAGTTAACTTTCTCTTCTGACATCCTTGTTGGCCACCTACCGGCTTAATTGTTGTTCCTGCTCGCGTGATTTGTGATAAATGCCAATCAATTACTTCCTTATTCCTCGAGCTCTCCCCTCTTTCTCCATTAATTTAACTTCTCTTTCCGATAGGCGGCTTGGATAAGAGTGGAAACAAAAGCTATACTCTCCATCCATGACCACGTGATTACTAGAAACTACCGTATAAGCTTAAGTCACGTTGACAGCAGGAGCTTTGTGCTGCACATCAAAGATGTGGAAGAGTCCGACAGTGGAGGATATATGTGTCAAGTGAACACAGCTCCGATGATGAGCCAAGTGGGATATCTGGATGTAGTGTGTAAGTAAACGGTCAGAGTTCGTCGTATAACAACATATAATGAAAAGTTGTATTAGTCGCAGCTTAGTGGGTTTGTTCCTGTTGTCTGATCTTTAAGAAATCAGTATTAAAATGATTTGTTTCCAGTATCGTATGTGTACTCAATAATAACCCCGGGCCGAGATTACGGAAAGCGTGGTATTTGCAAGATCTACAAGTATTTCCGAATTGACTAACTAATATGTGCGCATGCCTACTTATTCAAATTTGTTTTTACTTCCAAAAGATAATAATAAATCATGAGATGTATTGAAAATTACATTTTTATTTCTGTTGGTCTTTCGATTGTTTTCGGAAATGTTCGAATTTAAGTACTGGTTTTCTTGTGATACTATAATCACACAGAAGATGGAGTGTTTTAAAATATAATTAGCTGTAAGACACGCTCATTGGGCTACTTTAAATAATTCCTTACAGCTTAACATTAAAGATTACAAACCTGAAAATCAGTAATTATTTTGTAAATCGTAAAGCCTTTCGGGAATATTTATGGAATATTAATGTTTGAACCATATTACACAGGTTTAGATAAATTTATACATATACGTGCCATTGTAAATACCGCTTACTGAGAGAAGCTTGAATAACTTTAATGGTTTTTGTTCAACGAAGAAAGTTTTATGAATTTGCTAGGATCCAATATTATAGATATTAATATGGAAATACAAGTCATCACTTACAAAACTCTTGAAATATTCTGAGATTTTGTAGCAGGTTCGTCTAAAGTCAATCAAAGCACCGTCGATAAAAATATATTCCTTCACAACAAAGTAATGTGTAACATTGGCCTACGTGTATCTAAGGTGTTTGTGTATATTTCAACCGTCTTTAGTCCCTCCACAAATTCAACGAGAAAACACCAGCTCGGACATCATCACTCAGGAAGGGTCAAATGTAACTTTGACCTGTGTGGCTAAGGGATATCCTACACCAAACATCACGTGGCGACGAGAAGACGGGAAGCCTATCATCACATCAGTTAATGCTACAGAACAGTTAGAATCTGGTATGCCTCTGGTTATATGTGTTGTTTCCACCTCTTCGAGCAATAGTAAACCAATGTGTTGTCAAAAAATTCGATAGCTTGTGTTTTGTTATGGTTAAATGTAGGTCTATAAACGTGATGGCATGCCCTCTGACCCCAACCCGTTTAATGATGATGATATTTATCAACGATAAGATCTGATTATTTGTGGATAATAGTGAAGGTGATAAGTGTAGTCATAATTAGCGTTGATTATTAGGACTTATGCTGCTATCTACGTCAAACTAATATTTAAAAACATTCAATTTAAATTACGAATATATATGTAAGCATACCAAATTAGTTTAATTTATCTACATCTCTAATTCAAAGTCATATCAGATATATGTACTTAATAAATAAATATACATGAATATATGTGTGTGTGTGTGTAAGTGAAATTATTTTAACTTCAAGGTAATGTTAAACCTTACTTTCACTTACACACACACACACACATATTCATGTATATTTATTAAGGTTTAACATTACCTTGAAGTTAAAATACTTTCACTTACACACACACACACACATATTCATGTATATTTATTACTTTACTTGTAGTTAAAATTCTTTCACTCTCACACACACATATATATATTCATGTATATCTATTACGGTTTCACATTACCTTGGAGTTAAAATTGAAACCGTATTAAATATACATGAATATATATATGTGTGTGTGTGCAAATGAAATTGTTTTAACTCCAAAGTAATGAGAAACCGTAATAAATATACATGAATATATATGTGTGTGTGTGTGTGTGTGTAAATGAAATAATTTTAACTCCAAGGTAAAGTAAAACCGTAATAAATAAACATGAATATGTATATATGTGTGTGTGTGTAAGTGAAAGTATTTTAACTCCAAGGTAATGTAAAACCGTAATAAATATACATGAATATATATGTGTGTGTGTGTGTGTGTAAATGAAATAATTTTAACTCCAAGGTAATGTGAAACCGTAATAAATATACATGAATATATATGTGTGTGTGTAAATGAAAGTATCTTAACTCCAAGATAATGTTAAACCGTTATAGATATATATGAATATATATGTATGTGTGTAAGTGAAAGTACTTTAACTCCAAGGTAATATGAAACCGTTATAGATATTTCAGGATCCAACCTAGTCAGCGAGAGTCTGAATCTAATACAGGTAAATCGCAGTTACAACGGAGCGTACTTGTGTATAGCGATGAATGGAGTACCTACGTCAGTCAGCCAACGAATCCTATTACAAACAAATTGTAAGTATTGTAAACACACGAAATGTTTATCTTTTTTAAACACATACCAACAGAATTTCTAACAAGCATGAATACACGTTAGTTCCGAATTTATTTTTATTCACTGTTTTTATTACATATTAAAGAGCCGGATCGGAGAGCTTCCAAGTATAATTCTTATTCTGGAAGCATTATGTACTTGGTTAAAAGCGTGAAGATGGGGTTCACCTGACTTTAAATGGGGTTAACCTGACTTTAGATGGGTTTAACCTGACTTTCTTAAAAGCTAATTATTATATAGACGAGATTATCTTTGTATTTAATGTAAATATTACTACCACACCACCTACTGTTAATATTACTACAATAGAAACTACTGTTAATATTACTACAATAACAACTACTGTTAACATTACTACCATATCAACTACTGTTAATATTTCTACCATACCAACTACTGTTAATATTACTACCATAATAAGTACAGTTACTACCATACCAACTACTGTTAATATTACTACCATACCAACTGCTGTTAATATTACTTCCACACCAACTCCTGTTAATATTACCACCACACCAACTACTGTTAATATTACTACCATACCAATTACTGTTAATATTTCTACCATACTAACCACTGTTACTACCATACCAACTACTGTTAATATTACTACCACACCAACTACTGTCAATATTACCACCACACCAACTACTGTTAATATTACCATCACACCTACTACTTTTAATATTTCTACCATGCCAACTACTGTTAATATTACCACCACACCTACTACTGTTACTACCATACTAACTACTGTTACTACCATACCAACTACTGTTAATATTACTACCACACCAACTACTGTCAATATTACGACCACACCAACTGCTTTTAATATTACCATCACACCTACTACTGTTACTACCATACTAACTACTGTTACTACCATACCAACTACTGTTAATATTACTACCACACCAACTACTGTCAATATTACCACCACACCAACTGCTGTTAATATTACCACCACACCTACTACTGTTAATAAGTACTGTTACTACCATACTAAGTACTATTAATACCATACCAACTACTGTTAATATTACTACCACACCAACTACTGTCAATATTACCACCACACCAACTACTGTTAATATTACCATCACACCTACTACTTTTAATATTTCTACCATGCCAACTACTGTTAATATTACTACCATACTAAGTACTATTACTACCATACCAACTACTGTTAATATTACTACCACACCAACTACTGTCAATATTACCACCACACCAACTATTGTTAACATTACTACCATACCAATTACTGTTAATATTTCTACCATACTAACCACTGTTACTACCATACCAACTACTGTTAATATTACTACTACACCAACTACTGTTAATATTACTACCACACCAACTACTGTTAATATTACCACCACACCTACTACTGTTAATATTACTACCATACTAAGTACTGTTACTACCATACCAACTACTGTTAATATTACTACCACACCAACTACAGTTAATATTACCACCACACCAACTACTGTTAATTTTACCACCACACCAGCTACTGTTAATATTACCACCATATCAACTACTGTTAATATTACTACCACACCAACTACTGTTAATATTACCACCACACCTACTACTGTTAATAAGTACTGTTACTACCATACTAACTACTGTTACTACCATACCAACTACTGTTAATATTACTACCACACCAACTACTGTTAATATTACCACCACACCTACTACTGTTAATAAGTACTGTTACTACCATACAAACTACTGTTACTACCATACCAACTACTGTTAATATTACTATCACACCAACTACTGTTAATATTACCACCACACCAACTAATGTTAATTTTACCACCACACCAACTACTGTTAATATTACCACCATACCAACTACTGTTAATATTACTGTCACACCAACTACTGTTAATATTACTTAATTACTGTTACTACCATACCAACTACTATTAATATTACTAGCATACAAACTACTGTTAATATTGCTACCATACTAACTACTGTTACTACCATACCAACTACTGTTAATATTGCTACCATACCAACTCCTGTAAATATTACTACAATACAAATTACTGATACTACCATACCAACTACTGTTAATATTACCACCAAAGCAACTACTGTTAATATTACTATCACACCAACTACAGTTAATATTATCACCACACCAACTACTGTTAATTTTACCACCACACCAACTACTGTTAATATTACTTAATTACTGTTACTACCATTCTAACTACTATTAATATTACTACCACACCAACTACTGTTAATATTACTACCATACCAACTAATATTAATATTACTACCATACCAACTATTGTTAATATTACTACCGTACCAACTAATCTTAATATTACTACCATACCAACTATTGTTAATATTACTACCGTACCAACTAATCTTAATATTACTACCATACCAACTATTGTTAATATTACTATGATATCAACTACTGTTAATATTACTACAATAGTAACTACTGTAAATATTACTATCACACTAACTATTGTTCTCATTATTACCATAACAACTACTGTTAATCTATTTTGTCCATCTCCATCTAAAGGGTAATGTTAGAGAAGAAAACCAGATATGTAAACAAAATATTTAAGTTCTCACCTTCCTTTCAGTTAAATATACAGCTACTAAATTAAGTATCCTTTGTTGATAACATAATTGTTCATTTCTCTTTACTTAACCTTCATTAGTTTTTTTTGTCTCGAAACGTTCTGGCATTCTTTAAGTACATCACCTATTGGATTAATGATACTAGTCATTGGTTTCTGGATTAAAGTAATTGGACCTAACTCCATATACATTGTGTGGAAGACGTTGTACTGATTGTTAACATGTTTCGACCTTTTACAACTTTCAGAGCTCATGATTTTGGTCTCTCGCTGGAAAAATAAACTTATCTTGGAAACGTTATAAAATAATCAATAGAAATGATGACCTTGTCAGTACGTTTGGTAGAAAATCAAAACACAGATTATAATAGGAAAACTGGAATAATTGTATGCCGAAAATAAATCACTTTTACGTTGTATTGTCAAAAATGGACGATTTTCTCTTATCGTAAACCATTAGTAGAATAAGGCAATTAGCTGACTATAAATATTTGTCGTCAGATGGCGAACTAAGATGGTATTAGCGTATTGAAAGTAGGGTCTTCCCACGATGCAAGAAAAACAAGCGGTCCAAATAATAGAAACCATTAGTAGAATAAGGCAATTAGCTGACTATAAATATTTGTCGTCAGATAGCGAACTAAGATGGTATTAGCGTATTGAAAGTAGGGTCTTCCCACGATGCAAGAAAAACAAGCGGTCCAAATAATAGTTAAAGTTGTAAATAATTTCTTCGAATAAATTAATAGCCTATGAAGCAATTTGGTGCGCGAATTTAATGCGTTGAAGCGTGTGTGTGCAAACGGTCGTAATATGCAACAGTTTCAATATACCATGACTCAACGATTGCAGCCTGCAATTGTTGTAATATAGTATGGCCCAAATGTCGTGCAATAGTTTTGATATAACATGGGCCAAAGGTCGTAACCCACAATGTATGGTCCAAAGGTCGTACCATCGTTTTTATATGATATATCCCAAAGGTCGTAACCCCGCAAATATTTGAAATTTATGTGGCCCAAGGGTCGTGACCGTCGAAATTTATAATGTAATGACGTCATTAGATTGTTAGATCAAACGAATTTGTGTCCTTAGCGCTACGGTTTATGTCAAAGAATCAGGATATTTCATAAAAATATAAGAAATCAACTGAAATTAATTTTATAGATTATTTATATAAATGTATTACAATAAGATAGTTTTATTATGTGGTGATATAAATGTAAATATTCAGGTAAACCAGATTTAGAAAGAAAAGAAAATCATTTATTTGCTAGAATTATCAATAAGCCTTGTTTGGTGTGTATATAATATTCTTGGTTTATGTATTAATGTTGTGAACCATAATGCAAAGGGTTGAGTATACTACATTAAAACGATGTTGAATAGGCGAACCAAGTCACGTGACAAACACAACAGATGTAAAGTCGTAATGGAACGACATTTATCAGAAATACATTTTGACATAGTTTGATGACGAGGAACCCATGCTTTAGAAAATAAACAAAGGTGTACTTGACATAGCCTGTTGTTATGTAGTTAGTTATGCCAGGGTATTAAGAAAGGCGTGTAACAGCCTTTTCTGACACAAGATATTCGTACTCTCAGAACCTAAAGATGTGTTCAGATCGGAATTAAGAATTTCCAAAAGAGAGATATCCCTTGTACATATTAGCATTGGAAAACAAAGGAATATGTATCTACTTGGGGAACTAGGACCACCCAGAAAGAGACTTGCATCAAGTCGTATTCAATCCATGACAACAAAATGCGATGTTTTGTAACAGATGAAAGTCTATGAATTCGAAGATCAGTGGCAAAAGTTGTTCACGTGATCCAGGCAACGGCACGCAATATAATCAAGAAGGATTCTGTCTGGAAGAGTGATACATGTCATATAAATACAAGTTGCTTGCACGACTTTTCGGATCATCCGCCTCATACCTCAAAATGCTGGATAATGAAATGGGGTTTTATGTCATTCCATAAGAAAACACCCCGATCAAGTTACAGAAAACAGCGACTATGATTATATGTGCAATCGTACTGTTGAAAATCGTGGGTGGGAAACCGTCATCCTATCACACTATATATTTTATGGAAAGTCTGCAGAAAGGGATGGTGTGCTTTGGATACGACAGCCTTACGGCTAAGCCGTTCGCAATGGAAACTACGCTGCAAAGCTATTGTCAAGATACAAATTCGTCAGATAGAGCATGATCAGACGTGTCAACATGGACTGTGACAATGTAGTGAGGCTCCAAATTAAATTATTTTTAATATGACGTACTCTACCTTTATGTAGTATATATTACATACACTTCACTATTATAAGAGACCTAATGGTATTCCTTTGGTTTGCTGACCCAAGCTGTGCTGATGAACCTTTAATAGGTTAACTGCAATTCAATCAAATAATCTATTAAGCTTCTACGACAAAGACTCTCTTTTCAATTTCACCAATGTTCACATTAACTTACAGCGCACGTTTTGTAAGATTTATAAATACTAAAAATGTTAAACGAAGTCCAACATAAAGGGAATTGCTTTGTTTACGCGTTGCACGTGTTGATAATCAAATTTTACAACTACTTTTCTTCAAATAATAAGAGTAATATAATGAAATTAATAGTATAAAAACATTTCGCAGTTTTTACTTTAGCCATAATGAAATATTTCAGTATATTTCAATCAACTCTATATACATAGACATATAATACTCAAAGTTTGCGAAGGATCACCATTTTCTAATAATAGGCTTATTAGGTGAAACGATTTTTTGAAATAAAATTTGTGCGGATGTTTTGTTTGACATGTACACTGCAATATATCAAGTGCTTTTCAGACTGTGTGATCAAGCATGGCCGTCACAGTATAAGCAGAAAATGGGTCACTTAGTTGTAGACCATTCCAAAACTTGCAAGATACATTTTGTAGATTTACTGTCTCATTTCACGCGGGCACAATCTGAGCATGCACGAGCTATCAAGAGGAATAGAGGGTTGTCCTACAGAAGGGTTACTGCTGCCCTAAGTGTTAGTCTCTAGGGCATGGACTCTTTCCAAGAAAAGGAAAGAGTGGACAGACGATACGGTGGTTGTCGGCATGAGGGCACCAACACATCAGCAGAACTTTGTTACATCAGCATGTAGCAAGCTTACTGTCTCTACCCAGACAATGAGAAACATATTTTATGTAGCTGGCCTGAGAGCAAGAAGACCAACAGTGCAAATTCCAATAAGAGCCAAACACCGACAACACAGTCTTGAATGTTGCAGGGAACATCTGGACTGGACGCAGGCTCTTTGGTCAAATGTCCTCTTCATGGACGAGTCTAGATACTGCTTGGACTAGCATGAATACGCACTCCAATGTGGAGAAAACCTAATGAGAGATACGCAGATGTGAATGTGATAGAACATCATTGGTATGGAAGTGGGTCAGTAGTGGTATCAGTATCATACTTGTACATCTTTCAGAATGCTGCTTTGAACGTAGAAAGGTACAGGGATGAGATTGTGGAAGTTTTTTTGATGTCATACGTAGAAGCCATACTTCCAGATTTCATTTTAATGGATGAAAATGCAAGACCACACACGACCAGTATGATGAACCAGTACCTGGTGGATGAGATTGTCGACACAATTGACTGGCCAGCACGGCCAGGATGATGAACCAGTACCGTGGATGAGATTATCGACAGAATGGACTGGCCAGCACGGCCAGGATGAAGAACCAATACCTGGTGGATGAGATTATCGACAGAATATACTAGCCAGCATGTTTACCTGACTCGAATCCTATTGAACACTCTTGGGACAGACTTCCAGCACCAGTATCAGTTCGTCCAGTGCAACCTATCAACTTGGTGAAGCTTGGAATCACCCTAGCCCAAGAAAGGAAGAACACACCTTGATCCAAGGTATGAGAAGATGCTGTCAGACTGCCATTAATGTGAGATGGAGATATACCCGGTATTAAGCTGAAAACAGAACGTTGTATATTCCTTGACACTTTTATATTTTTTTAAAGTTGTGTATTCCTTGACACTTTTACATTATATTTTCTTTAAAATTGTATATTCTTTGACACTTTTCATTATATTTTATTTAAAGTTGTTTATTCCTTGACACTTTTACATTATATTTTTTTAAAGTTGTATATTCCTTGACACTTTTATATTATATTTTCTTTAATATTGTATGCTCCTTGACACTTTTACATTATATTTTCTTTAAAGTTGTATATTCCTTGACACTTTTATATTATATTTCTTTTAAAGTTGTATATTCCTTGACACTTTTCATTATATTGTTTTTTAAAGTTGTGTATTTCTTGACACTTTTGCATTATATTTTCTTTAAAATTGTATATTCTTTGACTCTTTTCATTATATTTTCTTTAAAGTTGTATATTTTTGGACACTTTTACATTATATTTTCTTTAAAGTTGTATATTCCTTGACTCTTTTGAATTATATTTTCTTTAAAGTTGTATATTCCTTGACACTTTTATATTATATTTTCTTTAATATTGTATGTTCCTTGACACTTTTACATTATATTTTCTTTAAAGTTGTATACTCCTTGACACTTTTACATTATATTTTCTTTAAAGTTGTATATTT
>NW_013666804.1:96626-131332 GCF_000517525.1 Limulus polyphemus
TTTTATATTATATCTTCTTTAAAGTTGTATATTCCTTGACACTTTTACATTATATTTTCTTTAAAGTTGTATATTTCTTGACACTTTTACATTATATTTTCTTTAAAGTTGTATATTCCTTGACACTTTTATATTATATTTTCTTTAAAGTTGTATATTCCTTGACACTTTTATATTATATTTTCTTTAAAGTTGTATATTCCTTGACATTTTTCATTATATTTTCTTTAAAGTTGTATATTCTATGAAATATTGCAAAATTATCCTGTGATTCCTAGTAAACATTCACACAGTTCCACCTTCTAAGGTAATAATAAGAACCTCTTCTTTGACGTGGTAATGACGTGTTTTATGACTTTCCTAACCCTTGTACTTTCACTCGTTATTAAACAAGATGTTAATATAATATAAATTATTGTTTAGAGTAACTTACCATATAGTACTATTAAATACTTATCTATAATTTTGTTTAATGTATCGATTTTTTATGTCCTTCAAGTTGACAAAATCATACTTGAAAAGGCATTGTATAATAGACTATTATGTTACATTACGAAACTAACAAATTTAATGCTATGTTCACAAGCAAAAAAAAAAAAACTTTTAAAAAGGAGTAAATATAAGGGTGGCTAATAACAATTATTCAAAAACAATGGAAACATGATAGTAGGGATGGTATTTACATCATCCATATATAATAACACAGTGTAGTAAAATCTTAACAGACAAAATGAAACTCAGTTGTGATTGAATAATTATAAACATATATTGCTATATGTTAATTCTTGCCTGTGTTATTATGTATGGATGATACAAATTATCTATTTTTGGCTGGTAATTCCTGTTTCACCCTGTACTTAAGCTCTTTAAAGGAACATCGAATTAATGTACAAAGCGCTAACTTCAAGGGGTAATGATAACATTGTTTACACTAGAATTGTGATCTTTTTTAATTACTACTAATTAATAATACTACTTATAAAAGTGTCGCTAAGCCTGAATATAATACCATATTTTTTGTTCTTGACCCCCTTCTCGGGATGCGGGACTCCATATTTGAAACTATTTTCACTCACAAACTGCCATGACTAAATTTGGCACACGTGCTCAGGTACCACAGGCGGGTGTTCTAACTGTTGTTTGGGAATACGTACCCCACTTGGAATAGCTATAGCATAAATGCTAGATATTTTTCAGATCTTATATAGATATTGGTTAACTTTGGTCAGCAAAAAGGCAACTATAAGCAATATACACTCTACCACTCATAGTTATAGCTTCCAAAGTTTATAACACACTGACTATAGCAAACTAATAATATATACTCTCTTTTGGCGCGGCACGTTGGTTATATTTATAGGCGTGTGGAAGCTTTACATAACAATACAACGCTACATTAAGCGTTTACGTACATACATATCTTGTTGATTCACACTTTCGAGAATCATCTACAACTTTGGAGAATAGTATAACAGTATAAGCTGGGCATGTTTTAAAATATAAACTTAATCTAAACAGCGTTGATATTAAAATAAATATATAATAATGAATTCGTCAAAGTAGATATGCTAGTTAAGATGATAAAAACTTCATTTCAGCTGTGATTAGGCTTATGACGTATAATGTATCTACTTGTAGATTAGATCGTTTTATGTTATGATAGCGTTTCTCATTTAGAGGAATTTGTGATATTTTGTATGGCAGATTAATAATACACTAACCAGACTCTTGTATTAACTTAAGTTAACATATTAAAATATTGTGGATATAGGTGCCAAAGTGTCTTATTAACTAATTAATGTAAGCAATTATTTGTAATAAATAGTAATTTTTTTAGAGATTTTGGTTTGGACTATATCAAGATTACTTCATTTTTCCACCCATTATTATTTGCTTGATTTTGCCGTTCGCTAAGTCAAACTTAGGAATGTCTGTGTACAAATAGTCCTTTCTATATATTTACGACTATAATTATTTTCTGTTTCAATTTGAACTTATCCTATCATTTTTTATTTCCTTTCAAGTCCCGCCGGAGGTCACGGTGGAAGACAAACGAGTTCATGCTCATCTTGGGGATACAGTTTTGTTGGAGTGTCGTATCGAAGCTCTGCCCTTCCCGAACATTGTTTGGAAGAAGGAGAATGGAAAAGATATTTCATTGGGAAAGAAATATGAAATAGACGTAGCAATCAAAGAGTATAAAATTCAAACAGTTCTAAGAATCCGAGATGTCCAGTCTACTGACTTTGGGATATACAAGTGTACTGTCAACAATAGTCTTGGTAAAGCAGAGGGAGAGATCCACATCTATGGTACTATTTCTTTCTCCACAATGTTATCAACTGACTTATTCAAATCGTTCTTATTCATGTCAATTTTACGACTGCATCTTGTATATTCCTTTCTAAACTTATTTAATCTATTAACCCGAGTTTTTCTCGCCTGTTATTGTATATCTTTATGTCTTCTAACGAGTTAAAACTACAAGAAGTTGTAGCCCAATGAAAACTTATGTACATTACCACAAGATGTTGTTGCTAGCTAGTATCATAAAATGTTGTTACCAGCTAGTATCACAAGATGTTGTTACCAGCTACTACCACAAGATGTTGTTACCAGCTACTACCACAAAATATTGTTACCAGCTAGTATCACAAGACGTTGTTACCAGCTACTACACAAGATATTTTTACCAGCTAGTATCACGAGATATTGTTAGCAGCTGGTATCACGAGATATTGTTACCAGCTACTATCATAACATACTGTTACCAGCTAGTATAATAAGATATTGTTACCAGCTAGTATCACAGGATATTGTTACCAGCTAGTACCACAAGATATTGTTACCAGATAGTGTCACATGATATTCTTTCCAGCTATTATCACAAAATGTTGTTACCAGCTAGTGTCACATGATATTGTTACCTGCTAGTACCACAAGATATTGTTACCAGCTAGTACCACAAGATATTGTTACCAGATAGTGTCAAATGATATTCTTTCCAGCTATTATCACAAAATGTTGTTACCAGCTAGTGTCACATGATATTGTTACCTGCTAGTATCACAAGATATTGTTACCAGCTAGTGTCACATGATATTGTTACCTGCTAGTACCACAAGATACTGTTACCAACTAGTATCACATGATGTTGCTACCAACTAGTGTCACAAGATGTTGTTACCAGCTTGTACCACAAGATATTGTTACCAGCTAGTACAACATGATATTGTTACTAGCTAGTATCACAAGATGTTGTTATGTTGTGGTACTAGCTGGTAACAACATCTTGTGATAATAGCTGGTAACAATATCATGAGACACTAGCTGATAACAATATCTTGTGGTACTAGCTGATAACAACATCTTGCGGTATTAGCTGGTAACAATATCATGTGATATTAGCTGGTAACAATATCTTGTGGTACTAGTTGGTAACAACATCTTGTGATACTAGCTGATAACAACATCTTGTGATACTAGCTAGTAACAATATCATGGTGTACTAGCTGGTAACAATATCTTGTGGTACTAGCTGGTAACAACATCTTGTGACACTAGTTGGTAACAATATCATGTGATACTAGCTGGTAACAATACCTTGTGGTACTAGCAGGTAACAATATCATGTGACACTAGCTGGTAACAATATATTGTGGTACTAGCTGATAACAACATCATATGACACTAGCTGGTAACAATATCTTGTGGTACTAGCTGATAACAACATCTTGTGAGACTAGTTGGTAACAACATCTTGTGATATTAACTGGTAACAACATCTTGTGATACTAGCTAGTAACAATATCATGTTGTACTAACTGGTAACAACATCTTGTGATACTAGCTGGTAACAATATCTTGTGTAGTAGCTGGTAACAGCATCTTGTGATACTAGCTTATAACAATATCTTGTGGTACTAGCAGGTAACAATATCATGTTGTACTAGCTGGTAACAACATCTTGTGATACTAACTGGTATTGTTACCAGCTAGAGTCACATAATATTGTTACCAGCTATTACCACAAGATGTTGTTACCAGCTATTATCACGAGGTATTTGGAGACCTGCTATCTTCTGAACACATTGAAACAGCTACTATAAAATATTATCCATCTTCGACCCCTGCATAAGAATTTTAAACGTATATTGTGTCTAATTTCTTTTTGTAATGTTGATACCATTAATTTCTCAGTTATATTTCCTTATACGGTATTATAAGCAATTGCTATTTAAAGTATTTCTGAACAGGTGGCTCTTTTTTTTAATCTTTTTAATATTGTTTTAACTCATTTCAAATGATGGATTAACGTAAAAAAGAAACTTACAGATTGCAGTACCGCGATAAAATATGTGATTATATTAATCCTCTAGCTTTCCAGCTCTAAAGGAGGTTAATAAAATCATATATTTTAACGTGGTACTTTATCTAATAAGTTTCATTTACTTCTATGTAATTTGTCAGTTGTATTTTGTTTGTGCTTAGCTCTAAAGAATACTAGGCTTAGAATAAGAAGAAATCTACATTATTTATCACGACGTTGAATACCGTAATGAAAAGACCGTGGATTGTATTAATTAGGCGTCCTCCCCTAGAATTAATAAAACACCCTCTACCACCAAACTTTCTACTTGAATTCAAGGAGTTCTTGATTTATTAAAAAAATTTAATAAAAATTATGAAATATTTATTTATATATCAAAATTATCCGACAATGTAACCTTAAAGCAGCTGAACGTTTTAGATAAATTGCTACGTCACGTACAGTATTAATGCCTGTAAAAATGAAAAGTAAGAAAATAAATTAATAACATATTGTGTGAAAACTAGTAAAAATTTTATTGCTGTAATTAAAATAACTACGTTATGTGTAATAAGACGATTTAGTATTATTTATAATTAAAAATAATCGCTTTTTTCTGTTTATTATTTCTCGTTCGACAAATTTTCCTCTAGAAAAAGCTTATTCACACCTCAATATATGTCCCTGAATGTTTACCATGGATACGGTTTCTATGACTACCTTTAATTGACGTCTACTCGACAAGTATTAGGTTAAAATGTACATATCTGCACTGGATTGCTTAGACTATATAATTTGGAAACAATTTTCTAATCGCTAATAGGTTTTTAATTTCTTACTAAGTATTAGTGGCAGGGATTTTGGTTTCCTAAGTCTTTAAAAATTTTGTTTTAGCTAAGTATTACTCTCCTGTGGCAGAAATCCCAAATTTGGTGACAGTTGCTTGAAATCAACGAGTGTTTCTTTTTTTTTTTTGACAGAATGTCAAACATAATAATAATAATGATAATAGAAAAATTTGGGAGAGGACTTATCAAACTCGTAGATGGCGTTTTGAGAGTATGTGACTTCTGTTGAACACTCGAAATTGACCTCTATTTAAATAGAGAATTCCAGTGCGAAGACACCATAGTTGGATATATGTTTTTGTTCTTATGCACAAAGTTACACAATGGGCTACCTCTGGTGTGCCCACCACAGGATCTAAATCCGCATTGGATAAATAATGTTATTTTTTTTTTAATTTTAAAACTCAATTGTCTTTGGTTTTATAGTCTGGGTCAAAATGTTTGTATACTATTCTATATTGATGCTATTATCTACATACATTGAGTAGTTATTGAGTAAATGCCCAAGTAGTAACAGAGAAGGTAGCGTATGATCGGACAAAGATGTTATTATGGTATGTATAAGTTGTTTTGATCATTTGTTCGTTGTATAAAAGGATGTGATTTTGATATACTATTTTTGAAACAGATCAACGCTTTTTTCAGACAATTTCTCTGTACTCGGTATAGAGTCGTGTCTCGTCACGTGCCAGAAGTTATTTCCGTCAAATTGTTGGACTGTCCAGAAATGGTATGAAGCAAACCGACATTGTCAGAACAGTAGGGTACCCTCAGTGTACTGTATCGAGAATCCTGAAACGTCATCGGACTACAAGAAACTTTGTTCCAGGAAAGTCTACTGGTAGATGCCGAAAAAAACTGTAGCCCGAGATGATTGTGTTTTAATCAGGTTAATATGTCTTACAATACCTTACAACAGGAATGCCACGAACACATTCATTTCAGGGTATCCAGAAGAACATTGAATAGGAGACTAACCAAACAAGGTTATTTTGCAAAAAGAGCTATCTGTAAATCGATATTATCCAAAATTAACCACCGTCACAACGTTACTTGGGAAAGACAGCAATGCAACTTACAGTTAGGACACTAGCAACATGTCATCTTTTCAGATGAGTTCTGTTTCCGGCTTCTTAAAGCTGATGGTAGGATTCGTGTTCGTCGTTTGTCTGGAGAAATAAGGAGAGAAGACTGTTTTTTTTTTACCACAGGAAAAACACAGTAGGTGGTGCAGTACATATTTGGGCAGCTACTCATCATGGTGGAAAAACTGTTCTTCATATCCTCCAGGGAAACATCAATGGCTCCTCTTACTGGCATCACATAGAGACATTATTTCTGTCATATGCTAGGAAAGGTTTAGCAATAACTTTATGTTCCAGAATGATAATGCCACTGCTCACAATGCGCCTATAGTACAGGATTATCTCGATAAGGCGAACGTTAAAAAATTGCCACTGAGAACTGTTAAACAGAACTGAGCCGGAAAATCGTTATCCACGACCCTAAACCAGCTATTGTAGATAAGTTTCAGCGCTTTCTATTGACATTTTCTTTTTTTTAAATAGAGATGGAACTTAATTAAGCCTAGAAAATATGAAAATATTTCTTTTATTAATTTCGGCTAATTCATTTGCATAACTATACAGAATAGCCTAGCACCAAGTACTGATTGTGATCGGGTTAAAGTATCTATATTCTTTATGTAACGTTATATACGTTATTCGTTTTATTAGATATTCCACGTCCAACACCAGTACCTACCTTCCCGATTCAGTGGATGTCTTCTATTTCGCTAGAGACCGGTCCCCAAAGTAAGTATTTTGGAAGAGCTGGGTTGTGCAATTGAATTATTTCTTTCCTACTTATGTATCTCTTGTTGATATTAAATAGTGTTGAATTTTAAACAAGCTTCTGAATTTTTAGCAACTAAAGCGTTTCTTTTTTACTTTATGATGTTTTTAATTGTTTCTATAGGTTTATGAACAGGGTATGGGAGATAGGTTGTACTGGTCAGACTAAATCATCCTTTTAAAATCCAATATGTAGCTCATAACATCTGAAAAATGACACAAAGAAAATACAAATCACCAACTTTGACATCAATGTGAAAGTGATAGGGCCACTAACTTGAAAGATGTCTTACATAAATTTTGACATCAATGTGAAAGTGATATGGCCATTGACTTGAAAGATGTCTCACATAAATGTTTCCTTCTTATTTTATAACTCAACATCTCTGTAAGTATAGCGCCATACCCAATTGGGGTTACAAATACAAGGATAGAGGTTACTGTGCAATACAGCTAGAGTAAATCAAACACTAATAGAGCTAGAGTAAATGAGACACTAATGCAGTTAGAGTAAATGAGACACTGATAGAGCTAGAGTAAATGAGACACTAATACAGCTAGAGTAAAGGAAACAACAATACAGCTAGAGTTAATAGTCACTAATATAGCTAGAGTTATGAGATACTAATACAACTAGAGTTATGAGTCACTAATATAGCTAGAGTTATGAGAAACTAATACAGCTGGAATAAATGAGACACTAATACAACTAGAGTAAATGAGACACTAATAGAGCTAAATTAAATGAGACACATCAATACAGCTACAGTAACTGAAACAATAATACAGCAAGAGTTATGAGTCACTAATATAGCTAGAGTTATGTGACACTAATACAGCTTGAATAAATGAGACACTAATACAGCTAGAGTAAATGAAACAATAATACAGCAATAGTTATGAGTCACTAATATAGCTAGAGCTATGAGACACTAATACAGCTAGAATAAATGAGACGCTAATACAGCTAGAGTAAATGAAACAATAATACAGCTTGATTTATGAGACACTAATACAGCTAGAATAAATGAGACATTGATACATCTAGAGTAAATGAGACACTAATACAGTTAGAGTTATGAGATACTAATACAGCTAGAGTTATGAGATACTAATACAGCTAGAGTTATGAGACACTAATACAGCTAGAGTAAATGAGACACTATTATAGCAAGAGTTATGAGACACTGATACAGCTAGAGTTATGAGACACTAATACGCCAAAAAGAATTCTTATACGATCTACACATCCTTCAGCAAGTCTGTGACATTTCCAGATTGGCTTAAAGACATGCTAATCAGTGATTGCCTTACCGGCCATCGTTGATCTGACTCATTTTATAAGCTGTACTATTTCCTATAGATCATTTACCAGACAGTTCTGCTATGATTAGTGTCTGGCGAAAAGCTTCAGCAGATATTTGCTTTGCAACAACTCAACCAACAATTGGTCCAGTTATCAACGCTATTCAAGTTTTGAACAACTCGACTTTCAAGATCTACATGTCTAAATGTGCCGATGTTTCCGTTTATCAACGTTATATTTTAAGACCTGTGCAAGAACTCAGCTAACAGATGTTTCCTCATATAAAAGCTATCTTCAAGATTTTCTTTTTATCAGAAAAATTTTATTTTTTACTCAATGCTACACAATTGTTAGTAGTTTCAACGATAGTTTTTTTTTTCCTTCGGTGTAACAAAATATTTCCATATCTAATTACTCATCTGTCTTGTGTATTGCTGAATATTCCGTTTATTGTTGTATTCTTAATACATAATGAACTATCTGGACTGTATTTACTGTGAGGAATCGAACCCCGGATTTTAACGTTGTAAATCCGTAAACTTCCCGCTGACCTACAGGTGTACAATTCCTTCCAGACCGTAATAGAAAGAATGGGTATGGTGATATATTTAGAGATCCCTCTGGTGTTTGAAACAAATTAATATTTTTTTTAACAACGAAATTATTAATAAAATCGATTAAAGGATGAGATATAATAATGAAGGTATAACCTTGTTAGGAAACTACCACTAGGGTGAGTTAACGTTCTACAGATAGAGGAGTTCAGTTGCACGTCTATTATGTGTTCTTAATTATTGTGTTCTTTTAAAGGTGACTATAATCATGTTTGAAACAAATCATTCACTAACCTCAAAAATTCATTCAGATTAATTTTAATGTGAAATCAAATGTAAACTAAACACAAATATTAAGTAACACAACATCTTCAAGGTGTTACCCACGAACGAGAAACGTTTTACAATTGTATTTTTAGACAACGTGATAACAATATATAACACGCGCTTATAACTCTTTATTCGTAGAATTAAGTCATAAGCTAACTCTGTTAGAAATCATGACTCTTGGAAATGGTTGTACAAGACTGGTGATATATCAATTGAATGTAAGGATTATAAAAGTTGTTATTACTTAAGTTTTATTATATATGTTGAGATAAACAAAATAAAAAAAATCCATAATTTACAGACGACTTGAATGGGCATAATGAAGAGGAGGAGAACCATGTCGTTTTCCCTAAAGAACCCCGTCAAGCTGCTAAAGGTAGATATACTCTTCGTATCGAGTTTTTGAAGTAAGGAATTCGGTATTAAAAATAAACTAAAGTATAAACCTATTTAGCTATCTTTCTGCATGCCCGACTACATGTTGAAATTAAACATTCCACATCTACCACGTAACTTCCCCTCTAACACTAATTATCTAATTAATTGATTTTTTTATTACATCTACATCTTTCGAAACGAAAGATCTTTTCCTTATTTGTGTATCAAATGTTATTTAGCTGTATTCCTATACGAAGCCTTCTGGTGGCTCAGCAGTTAGTCTCACAACTTACATGCTAAAATTCAGGTTTCTATACCTGGGCAGAGCATAGATAGCCCATTGTAGCGTTATGTTTAAAATCAACTAAGAAAATCGAACAAATAAACAAACTCTATACGTAGATGACATTAAGAAATATTATAAACAATTTCACTAAGCTTGCAGCTGTGTTCCTTGGTTAATTTAATGAGTTTTTCCCACGTATCATTCACTAATATTGCAGCTGTCTTCCTTGATTAGTTTAATGGGTTTCCCATGTATCATTCACTAAGATTGTAGCTGTCTTCCTTGGTTAATTTAATGGGTTTTCCCATGTATCATTCACTAATATTGCAGCTGTCTTCCTTGGTTAATTTAATGGGTTTTCCCATGTATCATTCACTAATATTGCAGCTGTCTTCCTTGATTAGTTTAATGGGTTTCCCATGTATCATTCACTAAGATTGTAGCTGTCTACCTTGGTTAATTTAATGGGTTTTTCCATGTATCATTCATTATGATTGTAGCTGTCTTCCTTGGTTAATTTAATGGGTTTTCCCATGTATCATTCACTAAGATTGTAGCTGTCTTTCTTGGTTAGTTTAATGGGTTTTACCCATGTATCATGTGACATATTCATCTTCAAAAACAAACAAAAAAAAACAGCACAAAACTAGCTTCTGATCTTTTTAGTTGTTATCCATTAGATATATATATATACATATATAGATAGATAGATAATGTAATCCTATGAGCAGTGAGAAAAATATAGATTACAATAGGAACGAAAAGTAAAGACTAAACTTACATTTTAACAGCCAGCATCGTGGTTGAACATTTTTAGACAGCGTTAAACCAGATCAATACTGTCAGTAAGTTAACTGTCAGAGGAAACCCGCTGAAAGTGAAAGATTGATTTTAAAGTAATATATATAGGTATACCTGCGCCTGTCAATTTTTATTTATATGTCTGTTTTTATATCCATCTCTCTTACTGTCACTCTTTATAAATACCATTTGCAGCCTCAAGTATAAAATACTTATTAACGAAAACCTTCGGAATTACCAACAGCATTAAATCAGCGGGAAATATCGCGAGCTTTAAAAAGAGATAAACACAGTGACAAAGAAACAAAATGTGAATAAAATTCTGTACAATACAAAAGGTACTAAAATATTAAACTAACAAATTCTGTAGATAAGGTTTGAAAACCCACCAGGTATCAAATATATCGCAGTTTAGAACTTCTTAAGGACTTTCTAAGTTGAGAGATTGCATCATGCATCGTTCTGAGTTTTTAGTTTTTATGTGATCTATCTGCCTAAGGCCGGGAATGGATGACGTTTTTGGATCTTAGCTGCGTTTTATTCAGTTCTGGTCTGTAGAGTGTTAAAATTTGTTCTGTTTTCTTATGGGTTTGTCGAATTTATTGATAGTGTATTTTGATGTTTTCATAGATTAGTTTAAAGGATTTTTCGAAGAAATTGAGAACCCTGATTTAATCTTCTTTGCCCAACATAGTAGAAAGCTGGGAGTTTTTAGTTGGATTGACGTTATTAAAAATTTTCTGATGTATGTAGCAGGATTTTGTTAATTTTCTATGACAGGATGAGAGGCTAAAATATAAGGTTCGAAAAGTTAGCAGTCCTTTCATGATATTAAAAAGTTAAGATGTACAGAGCATTAGTGACTGCTTTATTCAAAAATATTCCACTTCTACATTCCACATGTATAAATTTCACATTTAGCACATTCTATTCCACTGTGTACTTCTATGTATAGGCCGGATTCTTTACAGTAGGTGTCTGGGACTTGTTGACGATAAATTTTAACAATAAACAAACAGCACACATTCCACTTGTTTTAAAATAATATATTTCGTCAAATTCCACACAGGCTGGTTCAATCACTTTAGAACACAAATGACAAAACAAAATTATGTTTTCTATACTCTGTTATTACAACACAGTCTGTGATAATTTCACTTTAAAATCATCACTGCAATTGTCCTCTTTTTGTCAAATTTCACACAGAACACAATTGACAAGACAAATTATTCTTCTCTACTGTGCACTTATTTATAGCCCGACAGGGGGCTAGAACGTTCCTCACGCTACGAGAAATTATGATGCAATAATACTCAATTAAAACGAGAAAATCTTAGAATGTTCTAGCAGCATGACACAATAATACAACAATCACCAATTCGCAACACCTGAACTACACAGCGTATGATTCGTAAACAGTTACGTAAACAAACTTGTGATAAACTATCTCTTCTAAAAATAAGCACATTTAACACTCGCACTATATAAACTATCTAAATCAGTCGTGTACATCCAACATCTACTGCAATATATCTTCCACTTCGACACTCCAGGTGCATGTAATCCATAAAAGTCCCAATTATTACACTCTATTAGCCTGTAAGCGTTTTTAAGCCATGTAAGATACACCTGTAATGGTGGAAGGGTGGTAAGTTTTCATTTGCTATCTTCGCTTTTATTTCACATTTACTTTGTCGCATGTCCAATCTGAAAAAGGTGTGAAATTTTGAAATTCTTTGAACCCCCTTCCTCATTGGTTATTAAAGATGCTCTTGGCACCAAATTGTAAACACTTTCATGTACTTTACATTTTCAGTTGTTTTCTGACTATCATATATTTTGAACTAGTCCTATTTCATCATCGCTTACAAAAAACATACTCTCAGTTTTTTCGAGAAAAAAAAAACTCTTTGAAGTTAACAACTCTTGAAAACCCAAAATTTAACAAATTTCCAGTCACACATTAAAATTAACGTCAGTTTACATGAGAAGTATGACCGAAAAAGTTTTTGCAGTGACCCAATAGAGTCAGTTTACGTGAGAAAGATGACCGAAGAAACTATCGCAGTGACTCAGTCGAGTGAGTTTTCATGAGAAAGAAACTTTGGCAGTGACCCAATAGAGTCAGCTTGCGTGAGAAAGGTGACCGAAGAAACTATCACAGTGACTCAGTCGAGTCAGTTTGCGTGAGAAAGATGACCGAAGAATTATTCACAGTGACTGAGTCGAGTCAGTTTGCGTGAGAAAGATGACCGAAGAAACTTTCGCAGTGACTCAGTCGAGTCAGTTTGCGTGAGAGAGATGACCGAATAAACTTTCGCAGTGACCCAATAGAGTCAATTTACGAGAGAAATATGACCGAATAAACTATCACAGTGACCCCAGTGATCGTTGCTTTGTTTGGTGCCTGTGGTCTGCTAAAAGCTGACCCTAGATATCAATCAACATCGGAACATCTAGAAGCTTGTTACAGTGAAAATCGGGGTGTCTACAATGCATAATCACAACCATCATACTGAGAACGATCGACAAAGATAGAAGTGATTTGAAAGGACCTGCAACAGTATGTCTATATACTTCCTAACTGATCATAAGATATTAGACGAAAACAATTTTACCATGGTTGAATGAAATATTATTTCTTGAGTGTGAAATTACTGAAAGAAATTTAATAATATATGCATTTCATAAACGTACCATATATTGTATATATCACTTTGAGTGTGTTTGTGTTTTCTTATAGCAAAACCATATCGAGCTATCTTCTGTGTTTACCGACGGGAATCGAACTATAAACGTACCATATATTGTATATATCACTTTGAATGTGTTTGTGTTTTCTTAAAGCAAAACCATATCGGGCTATCTTCTGTGTTTACCGAGGGGAATCGAACCCTTGATTTTAGTGTTGTAAGTCCGAAGACCTACCTCCGTCACACCGATAGACATTCCTTTTAGAAATTTTATACCAATTAACTAACGTTAAAATATTGTTCTTTCTTACTCAGAGAATAACGAAGATTACAAAGTTAAGACAATATTTTGTTTTAAGAATGTGATATCAGTATTACTAAGATTAATACAATAAGACAAAATAGAATATAAAGTGTTTTACTTACCAGTAAGTGAGAAATGTCTCTTTTTTTGACGTTGCATAATTTATCCCAACGATGCATTAATAGTTTTACCAGTGGGTGTCATTACCTTCATACTACTATCTGTAAACCAGTTGATGTCATTACTCCTCCTACACTTTGTTAACTAGTGGGTGTCATTACTCCTCCTACACTTTATTAACCAGTGGGTGTAATTACCCTTCCTACTACTATCTGTAAACCAGTTGATGTCATTACTCCTCCTACACTTTGTTAACCAGTGGGTGCCATTACCCTTCCTACTACTATCTGTAAACCAGTTGATGTCATTACTCCTCCTACACTTTGTTAACCAGTGGGTGTCATTACCCTTCCTACTACTATCTGTAAACCAGTTGATACCATTACTCCTCCTACACTTTGTTAACCAGTGGGTGTCATTACTATTCCTACACTTTGTTAACCAGTGGGTTCATTACTATTCCTACACTTTGCTAACCAGTGCGTGTCATTACTATTTCTACACTTTGTTAACCAGTGGGTGTCATTTCTCTTCCTACTCTTTGTAAACCAGTACTTTTTCTACTTTCTCTTTCATTACAATATATCTATATTTGGACTTACACCAGGTTTGTCTGTTTTCTTGAAGTACCTTACACGCTTCATGTATTTATTTATTCTGATTTTGCTTATCAGGGTTCCGCTTTTGATCGTGGAAAGGGGGTTGGAAGACACTGCTCTTCGAATCCTAAAACACTTTCATGATGGAGACTCTGGGGATAAACTATTGTTGGTCAGGAGACGCCTTAGTGATTCTTATTTATATTGCTCTCCTTGGGTTTGGGTTACGCTTCCGGAAGCGACAGGAAAATCTTATAACATTACATTTGAAAATAGTTTTATGTCTGTTTTAAGTTTCTAATCTTATTAATCTATGCTTACATTACCGAAAAACTACAACCTGCTAAACCGAGAATAGGTCCAACTCACAAGTATATAAACTTTAATGAGGCTTTAGAAACTTTGTGGGCTTTCACATATCAGGGAATAGCTTCATTCGCAACGTCTGTTTTCCTTGTTTATATATACCCTTATCTTGGTTAGTTAAATTCCTCTCATGTCCAGATGGCACAAGCGGTGACACATTCTCTATGAACAGAATGCCAGCCCCTCGCAGATTAAACCACAGCTAAGAGCAGGTACCCATCATATGGCTGGGTAGACTGAAATAATTGGGGGTAAAATGCCTAGTTTAAGGATGTTAGATATACAAGACTGTTCAGTTTAATGTCATTATTTACTCTATTTAGTTATTTAATATTCAATTCGGTGTTAATTATTTTAAAAGCGATAGTTATGACAAGTTTCGTTGTGTGACTCTGAAGGAGTCGTACCTTGTGTTAGGCTTTGTAATATTGTTGACGCCATCTTACTCGAAGCTTCTAAGTTTTCGTTATCATCGAACTTCGAGTCTAAAACGGGAACTAAACCCAAGTGCTGCAGGGTGTTACGTATCTGTGAGTAAAGACCTACAAGTATAGGGTTGTGAATGTTGATTTATTTTAAATTGAGTTTTGTGTCTGATGATACACATATAATTCAAAAACTCTGTAAATCTGTTTGTTTGTTTTGAATTTCGCGCAAAGCTACACGAGGGCTATCTGCGCTAGCCGTCCCTAATTTAGCAGTGTAAGACTAGAGGGAAGGCAGCTAGTCATCATCACCCACCGCCAACTCTTGGGCTACTCTTTTACCAACGAATAGTGGGATTGACCGTCACATTATAACGCCCCCACGGCTGAAAGGGCGAGCATGTTTGGTGGGACGGGGATGCGAACTCGCGACCCGCAGATTGCGAGTCGAGCGTCCTGTAAATCTGTGTAAGTTATTAAATCTGTGTAAGTTATTGAATCTGTGTAAGTTATCAAGTGTCATATAAAACCTTAGTAACAAGCTAACGCTTTCATGAATAAACTAGCACTCAGATAAATTAACAAGCACAAATCCAGCAGCCAAATAATTGTTCATATATTTCAAAATTCATTAGCATTACCTCAGTATCTGAAACAAATTGTGGGTGTTTAGTTTCATAAAATAAATTTAAAATCGGATGATTAAGTTAAATGTTTATATAATAAAACATGCATTTTTTTCAAGTTTAGAATTATTTCTAAAATTTCAAATATCCAGTCATAAATATCTATCGTGTTGTTTCCGGAAACACACGAATAATGATTTTATTACGTAATCCGCGTGTCGAGGGTTCGAATACCGACAACGCACATGTTCGCCCTTTCAGCTGAGAGAGCGTTATAAGTTACACTTAACTTTACTTTACAGGTGGTTAGGGCGCTCGACTCCCAATCTGAGGATCACGGGTTCGAATCCCCGTCCCACCAAACATAAAAGAGTGAAAGAGTAGCCCAAAAGTTGGTGGTGGGTGGCGATGACTAGCTGTCATCCCTCTATGCTTACACTGATAAATTAGTGACGGCTATCGCAGATAGCCCTCGTGTACCTTTGCGCGAAATTCAAACCAAACACATTTTTCTTTAACAAAAGAGTAGCCCAACAGTTAGGTGTGGGTGATGCTGACTAGCTGTGTTCCATCTAATCTATCACTTCTAAGTTAAGGACAGCTAGCGCAGATAGCCCTCGTGTAGCTTTTCAACAAACATATTACATTTCGTGGTTTTATATCTTACTTTAGCTACACAAAACTATCTCTACCATGATAGTAACATCAACAATAATATGGTTTTATATCTTACTCTAACTACACAAAACTATCTCTTCCATGCTAGTGACATCAACAATAATATGGTTTTATATCTTACTTTAGCTACACAAAACTATCTCTTCCCTGCTTGTAACATCAACAATAATATGGTTTAATATCTTACTCTAACTACACAAAACTATCTCCTCTAACTACACAAAACTATCTCTTCCATGATAGTAACAACAACAAAAATATGGTTTTATATCTTACTCTAGCTACACAAAACTATCTCTTCCATGCTAGTAACATCAACAATAATATGGTTTTATATCTTACCCTAACTACACAAAACTATGTTTTCCATGCTAGTAACAACAACAAAAATATGAATTATTTAGTAAAAATGTAAGTTTCATGCTGAGCAGATTTCTAACACATTTTTTTAAATGTTTTCCACGATTTGTTCTTCTGTTTGCTGTCTGTAATCAACAACAAACACTTAAGCGTGTCTCCGCCATAATTATTGTTTTAACATTTTCATGAGATATATTATCACACACTAACGGCCGTTTAAATTGTTTATTATTATTGTGGCTTCGATCCAATAACTCTACCTTGGGTTCTTTGTAATATTCTGAGAGTTTATATTCTGGTATTTACCGGGTCTGCTTTAGCTTTTTAAACTCTATTACCAATTCTCGTTCTTCAGATTTTTATCGTGTGCATTATCGTCTATAAGACACATCTAGCAACAATCCTATCTGTATCTGCATTAATTATCCAGTAGACAATCTTATAGTGCCCTTGTTAATAACCACCAGCTTTTATTCACAATTCACAAGTAAAAACAAGTCTTATATATGACCACGTTAGTAGCCACTAGCTGTTATTAACAAGTAAAAATATGTCTTATATATAATCACATTTGTAACCACCAGCTTTTATTTACAATTCACTTGTAAAAACAAGCCTTCTATATGACCTACCATTTTTTTAATTGGTATCGCTAATATCTACAGACATGAATCATCACTTTTTTCAATAAACATACACCTATGTCTACCACTGTTCGTTTCAAATACATTACTTTTACTTTTCCTATCTCATCCGAGAAGCACAGATGGCTAAGCCTAGTATTAACAATATAACCCGTTTGGTCAGCTGTGTAGTCGCAAGGTAAACGCTCTTGGTTAGCCTAACGTTCTTGATATAAGAGACACGAATAAGTAGAGTGCAGGCTACGTTCATGTATGTTGAATCACATCTTTTTTATTGTCTACAGCTGTCCTTTGAACTACTAGCTATAGGGACTAAGGCTGTGTGTAGCTGTCCCTTGAACTACTAACTAGAGGAACTAAGGTTGTATGCTGATATCCCTTGAACTACTAACTAGAAGAAACAAGACTGTATGCAGCTGTCCCTTGAACTATTGACAAGAGGGACTAAGGCTGTGTGCAGCTGTCCGTTGACCTACTAACTAGAGGGACTAAGGCTGTGTGCAGCTGTCCCTTGAACTACTAACTAGAGGAATTGAGCTGTCTACAGCTGTCCCTTGAACTACTAACAAGAGGGACTAAGGCTGTGTGCAGCTGTCCCCTGAACTACTAGCTAGAGGGACTATGGCTGTCTACAGCTGTCCCTTGAACTACTAACTAGAGGAACTGAGGCTGTCTACTGCTGTCCCTTGAACTACTAACTAGAGGAACTAAGGCTGTCTACATATATATATAAGATGTGGTTTAAAACTACTTTCCCATATATATGTATATACTAATGGTGTGTACATGGGTAGTTAACTGAGTTTAGATATACTAATGGTGTGTACATGGGTAGTTAACTGAGTTTAGGTATACTAATGGTGTGTACATGGGTAGTTAACTGAGTTTAGGTATACTAATGGTGTGTATATGGGTAACCTGTAAGCTCTTCTTAATGCAAGATTTTGTAGTGTTTGAATTTTATCATATAGAGGGTTGGACATATTACATAGGACCATACAAACGTACTCGATGACGGGTCTGATATAAGCTTTATAGATGTGTACTATTGTTTCAGGGTTCCATCCTTTTTGATAGCCTCCAATCGTTTTTAGAAAACATAGTATTTGATTCATATTTTTACGTATATTACTAATATGGTTAGTCCACGAAAGTTTTGAGTTAATTGTTATTCTTAGAAATTTAATAGTTTTAAAAAAGAGAATGACTTATTATATACAGTATTCTGCGCATGCTCTTTTTAATACGTGTGCTCAAACAACATACTGCAGAGCCCACGTAGCCAAAGTTACACTTTGGATATGTAAATTTGTATATTTGTCAATAAGTAGATGGCCAGTTAAATAAAGAAATACAATGTTATATGAATAAAGATCTTATCAATTTGTATTTATATTACCTTTGCTGTCTATGTTGGAAATATTACTCTGTAAAACATTTCCAGAACCTGCGTTTTGCGGATACTGTAACACAGACATCAGTGCACCTGACTACCACAGACCAGTTATTCACAATTCTACGCAATGTTCTGTTGTTGTTTGTTGTTAAGCACAAAGCTACACAATGGGCTATCTGTGGTCTGCCCAACACGGGTATCGAAACCCGGTTGCTAGCGTTGTAAGTCCGCAGACATACTGCTGTGCCACTAAGGGGAGGGGGGGCACGATGTTCTAAAATATATTTATATCTTATTTGCTTTTATTCATTTTACTATTTTCTTTTCAATTTTTATTTTAGAGGAGAGTTCTCCGTTGTATGATTGATACACCAAACGTTCGTGGTAGTAAAGTATCAAATCAAAGAGCAGAGGAAGAATCGGGTAAGTGTGTGTGTCTACAGATATTGATACACCAAACGTTCGTGGTAGTAAAAGTATCAAATCAAAGAGCAGGAGGAAGAATCGGGTAAGTGTGTGTGTCTACAGATATTGATACACCAAACGTTCGTGGTAGTAAAAGTATCAAATCAAAGAGCAGGAGGAAGAATCGGGTAAGTGTGTGTGTCTACAGATATTGGAATTGAACATCTCGCATCATCACCTCAAAGTTAACTTATTCCTTACATGTGCGTTATTAAATTGTTTTTTCTCTTACGTAAAGGATTTCAGGTTGGTAAAATAGGTTGGTTATGTAATCAATTTATTTTTTCGTTAGTGTTAAAAATGCTCGATAGTCATATGAAAAAAAAAACAAAAAACACTGAACAAAACACAACTGCACTCACGAAATACAGCATGTAAAATATGATTTACCTCTACTGTTTACTTAATTTTTCAGATTGTACGTTTACCTAAATAATATTTAAATTTACTCCCTGCAATGTATCAAACTGAGACTAAGGAATGATTTCAAAACTAGTTGTCCGTGTGACGAAGAAAGATTAGAAAAATCTTTGGAAACTAGAGATAGTTGTTTTTCTAAAGATGTGAAAAGTAAGTTAAACTACTTTAACCCACTAAACTTACCCTAATGCTTTTAAGCATATTAAAACGATTACGATGGGTTTTTCTCTGCACTCTGTGAGATTGTAAATTGTGTAAAGCTTGCTTCTCATATCTTGAAGCTCTTATAATAATGATGACTATTATACTGTTACGTATGTGCTCGTTTGTTAATTTCCGGTATAAATTCTTTCCGAGAAACCTCAGCGATACAAGTTTTTTCTTGATTAAAACTAGTTTATTCTTTCTCGATACAAACTTCGTAATACGCAGAATTTCCACACACTTTAAACTTAACAACCTTTTTAACACACGCTATAAATCATAGCGGTGCCTATTGTTCGTTTGACTCAATTATCTATATTTTTAATCCCGCTGACTTTTCTCGCCAGGCTTATATACTAAAAAAGAGGACGTCCTGAACAAACTCGGTCTTCTCCGATAATTTATGATCCTTCGAGAAACTCCAGCGCGCATGCTCCCAGCGTCGCGTGACTTCCGCTGTCGTAACAGTACTTTGAAGCTCTTATAATAATAATGACAATTATACCTTGAAGCTCTTATAATAATGATGACTATTATATACCTTGAAGCTCTTATAATAATGATGACTATTATACCTTGAAGCTCTTATAATAATGATGACTATTAACTATATGGAGCGCAACTTTCTTGCAAGTGAAATATTCAAAATTTCGATTATCTGACATCTAGTTATTTGAAAATATTGCCAAGAAACATTTTCGGGGGCTGTAACCAGGCAACAAACTAGATGACAACCATAATAGTATCAAAATTCATGCAACAATAAAACCAGAAGTTAAGAGAGTGAAACATTCTGAAATGCAAACAAAAAAATTGTATACCAAAAATACCAATGTATCGTCGCAATGATAAACCCCTGGTGGCCTAGTCTGGAGTTAATTTTCTCCAGTGCTTTCTTAAATAGAATTTCCTATTCTTTTTGCTAATCGCATGTTTTAATTAACTATTTAACTGTC
Source organism: Limulus polyphemus (assembly GCF_000517525.1). Classification (NCBI taxonomy): domain Eukaryota; kingdom Metazoa; phylum Arthropoda; class Merostomata; order Xiphosura; family Limulidae; genus Limulus; species Limulus polyphemus. The sequence continues at coordinate 117,548 of NW_013666804.1, forward strand.
CGTGTTTCTTCTTTAAATAAAGCTACGTTTTCATGAATGAATAAAGATGTTGGTTTAAAGGTGGTTGGTTTAAACTTTAACTGATTAAAAATAATAATAAATAGAAATAATAATTATATTTTTCACAACAGGTGGACACATAGGAGATGGCCGAATTTGTATATCATCAACATTCATGTGCGGATTTTGTGCTGTTCTTTCTATTCTGCACGAGGTCGTCACGTGACGCGTCGTATGTTTATGAACAACGGTATCTTGTGGAGATCTTTATGTTTTATGTTTGCAAAGAATAAAATAATTTCAAAGGAAACTTAACTAAATGGACGACTTCTGCTCAAAGTAAATCACAGTTAATGGACTAGCTATCCACTTTGTCATGATGGACACAAATGACATTTGGACTTGATTTAATAAAACAAAAATAATTAACTTACTTTGACAACTAGAATAAAATTTTCTTTCAAGAACATCGGTTTTATTCCAAAATTTTAGGTTTAAAAATTTTCATTTCCAATGGGGTCAAAGATTAATGATGTGCTCACTTCGGGAGTGGAAGATGCTAATTTGATTTCTTTATACACTTAATTGTGTACACATTAATATGCTCAAATTGATTAGAAATAGATAAACAAACAATAAAGTAGGTTAAAATCATATATTGTAGAATGTATCAGTAAATAACGAGCTTTCTATGTCAATCTCGTAGAAATATTTGTGCTTGTTTTATACACGTGATTTGAGTACATGTCTCTATTGAGCATCAGTGATTTGAAACAAACTGAAAGGAGTTTTGTTGAATAACAAACCATACTTATGTATTGTTGTAAAATATTGTCAGTAACATGGTTGTTATTTGATATTTGTTGTAAGTAACACCACAATTATGTATTGTTGTAAAATGTATTTCACCCATAAGTATCTCATTGTTCTGTTTTTAGTAAATCCACTCCTGTATAGACATAAAAATATAATTTCGAGACTACGATGTAATCCATAACGAGTCAAATAAAACCAATATTCAAAATATTTTCTTTCATTGCAGAAAAATGTATGACACTAAAAATATTATACCATCAGTGGCAAAAAAAAATACAAAATTAATTCACAGTCATTATTTATTTCAAATAGTTTTTTGAAATTCAAGATTCTTTGTATGGTACTTAGTTCTAACATAAAGTTCAAAAGATTAAACTGTGTATTACAAACGTTATAAATCGAGTAAACAAATACAAAAAATCTTCATATTACTGAAGGATTTTTGTATAATAATTTCATAAATTTGTATCTTTAATTTTTAACTCTAACAGTACCTGTGCCAGTAATTCCAATACTGGAAATCACAGACTAAAATTTCTCCGCGAGATGGCCTCAACACATGTGGAAACACTTTCTCAAAAACTACCCAGAAGCTGGAGAAATTAAGTTGTTTGCAGTTAAGCAAACAGCTACAAATGGGCTATCTGTTCTGTGCCCACCACGGATATAGAAACCCGATTTTTATTATCATAAGCCTCAATCTTACCGCTGTAACACTTGGGACAGTGGGGTGGGGGGTTTGAGAACGTAATATTTTCAGCTACAGTTTTATAGCAATAGATAAATAGATATGTTTATACAATGTCGTGGGTTATCTTTTAAACGAAATTACAATGAAACAAAGGTATCTCGGAATGCCTAATATATATAATATTTCTATTAGATTATCTCGTGGAGATCCTCAGCCACAGATGCTAAAGTTTTGAGTGGTCTCGGAGCTAAGAAGTTTGTAAATATCTGCCTTATGCAAGATGGCCTAAATGTAAGAAGTTTGTAAATATCTGCCTTATGCAACAGGGCCGAAATGTAAGAAGTTTGGAAATATCTGCCTTATGCAACATGGCCTAAATGTTAAAAGTTTGTAAATATCTGCCTTATGCAATATGGCCTAAATGTAAGAAGTTTGCAACTATCTGCCTTATGCAACATGGCTTAAATGGGCAAGTAATAGAACCCTAAGTTTCAGGGATGGTCATCTACGATTTAGAGCTTTGACCATAAGAAGGGAATACAGCCAATAGTGCTCGCTGCATATGAAGCTTCTCTTGACCGTTTAGTGAAATTTACTGTATCATTTATATGGCAGAAGTGTTGAGTGGTCAGCTCGAACCTTATATTTTGCTATTACCATTAGTTATGTAGTCTTTATAGTAAGAAAATTGAAATCTTGACTTGTTCGAAAAGTTTAATTACGCAGCGCTGCTAATCGGTGCAGACCAGATTAGCGCTGGCTTGTCAGTTGTTTTCACTTAAGTTAAGACAATAACTAATCACTCAAATCAGTTGACAGAAAACTGAGAATGCAAAACTAAATCCGACTGATTGCATTTTCGTGACAATGTCAAAGAAAGCGAGAAAAGAGAAACAAAATACAAAATTAAAGAAATAAAAAAAATAATAATTAAGATTCTATAGAAAAAACAGAAGGATATGAAAGAGTAATATTTATGTTTGTTTAAAATATGAAAGAGTTGAGCATGTCTGTTGCAATATGCATGGTTTCTATATAGAGCCTCCAGACGTGGAGACATGTACTGTAACGACGTGGTGAGGCTCAATAATCTGTTTAATATATCGTACTTAGACCTCTGTAGACCTACTTGACATTCACTTGTTCTACCCAAGAGAAGTTATCTATTAATGCTCGAATGAAGTCAGTTTTCTTGAATAGTTGAAAACACAATTATTTTTCCTTTGCAGTAATTTCAAATATTTCCATATAATTTCAGACTTTACTATCCTGAAGCTGCATTTGTTTACTTTTTTCATTGTAATGTGGTGCCGATTAATACAATTTCATTTTAAAGTTATCTTGAAAGCTTACATCTTATCTATAGGTTTTATACAGCATTTTAAATAGCATATCTTTATTCTTTAATGATTATTCGGCCTTTGAGTAATAGTAATAATACTAATGCTACAGTTGTCTACTAGAGTACACTAGGAGTACCATTCCAGATATTTTTGTATTGTAGTAATGAAGACAAAGACGTGTGCCGAAAGTTTCAGAATACATTTATGAAATTACGAGAGACTGCAAATAAAACATCAATATATATAAAATCGACATAAACATTAATGTATACACACTGGAAATATAACTCTAATATATGCAAACTAAAAGTAAAACACTAATATATACAGACTCGAAATTTAACACTAACACAAACACATTGGAAATAAAACACTAATATGTACAAACTGGAAATAAACAAAATATATATATAAACTTGAAATAAAACAATAATATATACAGACTGGAAATACTAATATATACAAACTGGAAGTAAAACAGTAATGTATACACACTGGAAATATAACACTAATGTATACAAACTAAAAGTAAAACACTAATTATTGACACTGGATTTAACACTAACACAAACACATTGGAAATAAAACATTAATGTGCATACACTGGAAATGAAACCAGAAATTATAGAGAATGGAAATAAAAAATTATACATACAGAGTGGAAAAAACAACAATAACATATACAGACTGGAAAAAAACACTGATATATATATATACAAACTGGAAATAAAACACCAATGTATATAAACTAGAAGCAAAACATCAATATATATAGACTTGTAATAAAATAATAATATATACAGACTGAAAATAAAACATTAATGTACACACACTGGAAATATAACACTAATATATGCAAACTAAAAGTAAAACACTATTATATACAGACTGGAAATAAAACACCAATATATACAAACTTCAAATAAAACACTAATATATATAGACTCGAAATTTAACACTAACACATACATATTGTATGTGTATATATCAAAAGTAGAAATAAAACATCAATATATACACACCAGAAAGAAAACACTATGATGTACAGACTGAAAATAAAACACTAATATATACAGACTAGAAATAAAGCAATAATATATACAAACGTGAAATAAAACAATAATATATACAGACTGGAAATAAAACAATAATATATACAGACGTGAAATAAAACATTAATGTATACACAATGGAAATAAAAACTAAAATTATACAGACTAGAAATAAAACACTAATATATACAAACTGGAAATAAAACAATAATATATATACAAACTGGAAATAAAACATCAATATATACAGACTGGAAATAAAACAATAATATATACAAACTGGAAATAAAACATCAATATAGACGGACGTGAAATAAAACACTAATATATACAGACTGGAAATAAAACAATAATATATATACAAACTGGAAATAAACATCAATATAGACGGACGTGAAATAAAACAATAATATATACAGACTGGAAATAAAACATCAATATAGACAGACGTAAAATAAAACAATAATATATGCAGACTGGAAACGAAACATTAATGTATACACAATGGAAATAAAAGCTATAAATTATACAGACTAAATATAAAACACTAGTATATACAAACTGTAAATAAAACACTAGTATATACAAACTGTAAATAAAACACTAATATTTGCAAACCAGAAGTAAAGTACGAAACGAGCCGCCAACAAGAAATTCTCGGTTTCACAGTCTGGTCACGCTAATCTCTCAAATCCACCTATCGCGGGTATCGAAACTCGTTTTTGCTCACAGAATCATCTGTTATATTCTGTTTAAGTAAGAATTTTGTAAATATCAACTCAGCAACTGATTTAAACGACTCGCGTTCTTACTTATGTTACCTATGTATTTAATCAATTCGTTTATTAACAAAGGATAAGTTATATCACGAATAGAAGGTGATGATATTTTTATCAAACGTGATATCGACGATGACGTCACTCAAGGCAGGATAGATAACTGGCGATGAAAAAAAGGACTAAAATATGACTTTATAAGGAAAGTGTCACCATGATAAAAATTGTATATATATATACACCTGAACGAACCTTTTAGTGACTTTGTTATCCAGATATGTTTGAAGTTAAGCTCTTGTTCCTGGATTTTATTCCGTTTCATGGACATGCTTATACGTATGTTTTATAGCAAGTTAACAACGTGTTACATAGTGTACAATCTTGTTATCACAAAATATAATAATCTTAGCTCTTTTTTTAGATCGGAAATACAAATAAAAGTCTGTAATGGTTGGTTTAGAATTTTCTGTTTCAATCGTTTAGTTTATTAAGGGCCTTAACAAGCTGCTTTTCTCGGGTATTTTACCATTATGAGGATTCTGAAAGATGAAATGGAACTTTCTATATATAATCATAATAAATAAACCCTTTTTTAAAGAAACCAAAGCCAAGCAATACTTAGAGGTTTAGGTTTTTAACCCTTCTCTGTCGTCTTTATTAGTATGTTATGTTATGAATTTCGCGCAAAGCTACACAAGGGCTATCTGCGCTAATTTAGCAGTGTAAGACTAGAGGGAAGGCAGCTACTTATCACCACCCACCGCCATCTTTTGAGCTACTCGTTTACTCGTCACATTATAACATTCCCAAGGCTGAAACATTGTTTCACCATAGGGTATTCTGGACTATTTCTAATGACAATATTGATATCTTATAGAAAAAAGTATCTTGGGAATAAAAAGAAATTAATGCTGATTGAAATAATAAGGAACTAGGCGACGCCAGAGGGCTCGTATCTTAACCGTAAGGTTCCTGTACATAAATGTAAAACTTTTTCGAGAATCCCTCTTAAATGTTTCACGTATATTTGTGATATATTGAAACAGCGACACCTACTGAGCTGAAACTAACGCAGTTGTTAATTTGAGTGAAATGAACCTTTAAAGCTATAAAAAATGTTCGAAAATATTCTTGTTGGTTCTGCTGCAAAACTAGTATTATAGGTAATGTTTGTATAAAACTAGTGTTATGTGTAATGTTTGTATAAAACTAGTGTTATGTGTAATGTTTGTATAAAACTAGTGTTATGTGTAATGTTTGTATAAAACTAGTGTTATGTGCAATGTTTGTATAAAACTAGTGTTATGTGTAATGTTTGTGTATTTTAATTATTGGTGCAATCATAATACATTATTAGAAGTCTGAAGCCTTTTGACTAATATAGTGAAGTAAATACCGCATATTTAATATTTGATCTAAAAACTTGCATATGAATACACTAGAAATTGTGAAGAAATCAATGCTAGAGGTTTAGAGACGTGGAACATTTGCATATGTTATTAAAATTCATTTTTAAAAACTAGAATTAAGCATCATCTTTAAAATTCAGCTTGTTTAAAAAAACCAGAAGAAGAATATATACTTTAAAGAATATAATAACTATCAACTTTGTGTTTACGAATATGCAAGTTCCTAGTATACGTGGGACACGGTAATATTTTCGAATCTTACGAGCCGAGTGCGATACGACAAAATACCCTCCAGACTTTAAGCTGTGAGTGCGTTATAAGAATGATAGTCAATCCCTTAGCATGGATTATGGGTAATAGGGTGATGTTAACTGACTGCCTTTTCTCTGGTCAGAAATACAGTTTTAAATGACATAAATTTGAAATACTTATACATATATATATCCAAATAAACTGTTTACAAATCTGTAAGTACAATGCTTCAGAAGTGACCACTGAGTTCAAAATATAGATTTTTAAAACGGTGACAAGAATATATTTTTCATTGAACAGGCGATCGATTGTTACTTTTATTACCATTATAGGCGATTGTTTGTTACTTTTATTACCATTATAGGCGATCGTTTGTTACTTTTATTACCATTACAGGTGATCGTTTGTTACTTTTATTACTATTATAAGCGATCGTTTGTTACTTTTATTACCGTTACAGGTGATCGTTTACTACTTTTATTATCATTACTGGTGATCGTTTGTTACTTTTATTACCATTACAGGTAATCGTTTGCTACTTTTATTACCATTATAGGCGATCGTTTGTTACTCTTATTACCATTACAGGTGATCGTTTGCTACTTTTATTACCATTATAGGCGATTGTTTGTTACTTTTATTACCATTACAGGCGATCGTTTGTTACTTTTATTACCATTACTGGTGATCGTTTGCTACTTTTATTATCATTACAGGTAATCGTTTGCTACTTTTATTATCATTATTGGTGATCGTTTGTTACTTTTATTACCATTATAGGCGATCGTATGCTACTTTTGTTACCATTCCAGCTGATCGTTTACTACTTTTATTATCATTACAGGTGATCGTTTGTTACTTTTATTACCATTACAGGCGATCGTTTGCTACTTTTATTATCATTACTTGTGATCGTTTGTTACTTTTATTACCATTACTCTATTGGAAAATTAAGGAAGGTCACTGAGTATCAACTTAAATATATTGGTCATGGTAATCGTTGTTATTCATAACTGCCAGTTGGACCCAAAGTTTAGCTATCAGCAGATATGTGGGTAACGAATTTTCATAATCAATTACTATGGTCAGTGGTTAGATAAATCCGAAACTTTACACAAAGCAAATAAAAACAACATGTCTATGTAGAGTAGATTTACTTTTTGGTTGACTTTTATCCTTTTTTTCCTACCAAAGTGTTTTTTTTTTTACAGTCACACCTAGGACTAATTAGCTATCAGGGACTGGATGATAACATTAATATATATTCTGAGAAAACTAGATAAGTTTGTTGTAAACGTTATTTATCGAATCGAGAAGTATTTGGCATGAAACTGGACACGTAATTTTTGGGTCGAGAGTTCGAATCCCGCTACAGAGAATGCTCGCCCTTTCAACCGTGAAAGCTCTACAACTTGAAGGTCAATCCCACTTTTCGTTGATAAAGAGTAGCCCGAGAGTTGGCGGTAGGTGGTGTCAACTAGCTACCTTCCCTCTACTCTATTATTTCCAAACTAGCCGCGACCCGCATAACATTTGCGTAGTTTTCAAGCCCTTCAGTTGAATTTTTCCTTATTCTATCATTTTCACGCACGACATGTAAGCTACTCTTTCTTGCTGGGATTATGAGTTAGATCGATAAATCCTGGTCTATTTGAAAAATCTTTACGCGGTCAGAAAAACAAACTCACGTATTCGTTACTTTATTTAATAAAATTACACGTCAAATAAACAATAAGATATAGTATTGGTATTTGTAACAACATTCAGTTTGTCGAGTTGAAACAAAAAAGTGACAAAAATGAATAATAAAATCCGTAGTAATAAATGAAGTTAAAAGGTGCTTAGAAACGAACAGAAGCTAAATTATTGCAAAGTAAAGTAAATGTAAAGTTGTACTGAAGGCAAACTCAGCTGAATATGCAAAAACGTCCGAATGCGTGTTCACAAAGTGATAAGCATATGATTTTGAACAAACTGCTCATGCGTATTTTAGACTTAAATAAGTGGAGAAAGCCCATAGCAATTGTATCACACTCAGGTTAAGTGTTGTCTTTATGAAATACTTTAAAAATAAAAAAAATAAAGTTGAAATCGTCACGTGGTGATAAGTATATTTGCCATTTTGTAGCATACGTTTTGTATTGAAAGATTTGACTAAGCAGGAAACAGGCAAGGTGATTCTGGAATGAAACTCCAATATGCAATCTGGACTCCTTGGACAAAGGCCATTCTAACGATATGAAATTTGTAGCATTTGAACGAGAAGTATGCGAGAAATGTTCTGGACAGACAAACGCAAGCTTATTATTTGTATAGATTAGGGACAGTTATCTCAGATAGTCCTCGACTAGCTTTGTGCGAAAATTAACAAACAAACAAACAAACTAGTCGAGAAGAGTCACAGGACCTGCAGTGTCACATCACCCCGAGAAGAAAGCGCGAGCTTAATAAGAAGGTTTATATGTGTGTAAAAACCTTTGATCGTTTTTCTCTTTTACTACCGTTCCCTGATGGGACAGTAGTAAGTCCATGGACTTGCAACGATGAAATCCAGGATTCGATTCCCCGTGGTGAACACAGCAGATAGCCCAATGTGGCTTTATTCTAAAAACCCAAACAAACAAATTTACACTCCCATGTAACTTTATTAATTCAATCACAGTGAGTATGTAGATGTTTTTAATGTTAGAGAATGAAATAAAACGTTTTTTTTTTGTTTTTTTTTGTTCACGACCACTGATTAGAAGCTCTTAAATCGGGCATATAGTATCATTAGACGTTGATAATATGTTAAAGAACACAAAGTAAGAATAGTGATGAACAATTATTAGTGATATGTAAACGTGATGTAAACATTTAAAAGTACCAATAAAAAAAGTTTATATAAATATAGAGAGAATTTGTTTGTTGAATTTCCTAGAGGGAGATCCGAGATTGACGTATCTAATACAGAATTAATAGACAACAAGTCAACAATACCCGCTAATACAGAAGTAATAGACAACCAGTCAACAATACATGCTAATACAGAAGTAATAGACAACTAGTCAACAATACATGCTAATACAGAAGTAATAGACAACTAGTCAACAATACCCCGCTAATACAGAAGTAATAGACCACTAGTCAACAATACCCCGCTAATACGGAAGTAATAGACAACTAGTCAACAATACATGCTAATACAGAAGTAATAGACAACTAGTCAACGATACCCCGCTAATACAGAAGTAATAGACAACAAGTCAAGAATTCCCATTGTAAATCTCTTAAGCTACTTTTCACTAACGAGTAGTAATCATGTTCGGAGATGGGATTTGAACCAACAGCCACTAGATTGCGAATCGAGCGTCCTAACTACTAGATCACATACATATTTGATAGACAATCGAGCGTCCTAATCACTAGATCATCTACATATTTGATAAACAATCGAGCGTCCTAACCACTAGCTCACATACATATTTGGTAGATCGAGCAAAGAACAATAAGATAAAACAATTCGAATACTCTTAGTGAATTATATATAATTAAAACTACTTCAAATCTACTTTATGTGAAAAGTCACATAGAAAAGAAATGTGACCGCCACAGCTCCAAGAGGAGAGAACCTATAAACATGAAATTTAGTATCTGTACCAAGAGGACCATGAGGGTGTGCACCTTGGTATTTTTACTTATTTTATCCAAGTGCGTGTACTCGCGAACATGTCTGTGTATTTATGCCCGCCATAGCTCCAGAAAACTACTAATATATTTTTTTTCAATTTTATAGTTTATATATTTTATTCTATACTTCCAGTGCATGGACTTTTAACAACAATATAAGTTGTACTTTTGTTGCTAAGCAACATGATATAAAAGTCATTGTTGGAATGCATTGTTACCAAAACGCACTGGCTTTTCTATATATTAGAAGTTGATATATTATAATAATTTTTTTTTGTTGTTGTTGTTGTTTGTAGTTATGCACAGAGCGACACAGTGGGCTATCTGTCCTCTGCCCGCCACGGGTATCGAAACCCGGTTTTTAGCGGTGTGAGTTCGCAGACATACCGCTGTGCCACTGGGGGGGGGGGCGATATAATAATTATAACATTATTATTATAGAGCGTATTTTTATGTCTGTCTGTGATTTCTGTGAGTAAACAACCAATATTGTCTAACCTGAAGCACTACAACGGTAAAAAATTTTAATAGATTCTGACAAAATGGGATAGAAATTTGTGATATCAAATATAAAAATATTTAACTTAATGATAAAGTTCTTTGATAATAAATAATTCTGAATTTACTGTACTTTCTTTACAAGTTTTTATGTTTCTGGAAAATATAAATGTTTAAAATATTTCTAACTGTACTTCTATGTTAAAATAGGTTCAGAATACAAACACTGACATAGTCATCTAGAATATATAGGCGATGGATATATGGAGTTTTAAATCAGAGAAAAGCGCAAATCGTAAATATGCGAAGATTGTTAAGATATATCTAACTAAGTTAACACTAGTTTTCAAGAACTTTTTCGTTCAAAACAGTGTAATCTCTAATCGATCACAACCATGTATTGTTGTTAAATTCTGTAGCAGTATTCAACCATTGTTTAACAGTGTAATCGCTAAGTTATTACAACCACGTATTGTTATTAAATTCTGTAACAGTATTCAACCTTTGTTTAACAGTGTCATCTCTAATTAATTACAACCATGTATTGTTATTAAATTCTGTAACAGTGTAATCTCTAATTGATCACAACTATGTATTGTTATTAAATTCTGTAACAGTATTCAACCTTTGTTTAACAGTGTAATCTCTAATTAATCACAACCATGTATTGTTATTAAATTCTATAACAGTATTCAACCTTTGTTTAACAGTGTGATCTCTAATTGATCACAACCATGTATTGTTGTTAAATATTAGCAGGCTTACATTCGTGAATTCTTTCCCCGTTGACCTCGTTTACAGACGTTAATCCTTCTTGATTATATTTCATATTGTTCTCTGGGACATGCGGATTACTTTTGCCACTGATGTTTGCGTTTGTGGATTCTCGTTTGTTACAAGGTGTCCTACTTTGCTTAGTATGGATGAGCTATAAATTCTTGCAGGTCTCTTTTAGGATGGTCTTGGATCATCAAATTGATCCAAATCCCTTTATTTTCCAATGCCATTAAAAACAATGAATATCCCCATCTTGGAAATTATAAATTTTCAATTTGAACACATTTTCATGATCACTTGTGTATAAATACTTTAGGTAGGAAAATACTTTTACAAAACTCTCTCATAAGCAGCCAATGTTTCGTGGCATCATACTACGCAGGTAACGCTTAACAATATCAAAATGTAGTTCTGATACATGCCGTTCCATTGTGACTTTATATCGGTTGTAACTGACACATGATTTGCATATTCAAACCATACTAATATAACGTACTCAACCTAGTAGATTAGTTTTAGATGATAAAATTCTTTAATATCAAAAGAAAAACGTTATTTTATGAAAACGCATTATTTTATTGATCTCGTAAACGAATACGAAGAGAGTAACTAAAATGAAAAGCGAAAAAACTAGATTTAACATCAGTTATGTATTAATAGTAGAAAAAAAATGTAAACTTAAATTTAAAGGTGAAAATTCTTATTAGGCACACCCGAGTAAATAGATTTTTGGTACTAAATTTATCTTAAATTATTTTTTAAAGTAGATGTAGTTTTTGATTTTTATAGAGTATAAAAGCACATAGAAACAAATGCAATAGACTATATTAACAAAGAAAATCCATTTTATTGTCAGTATGTCTGGAGAAACATAATTTTAAAGTTTTAGAACATAATGAGAGTAATCATATCAGAATTCGTACGTTGTACATGATTTCATCTGATACATAAATGTACGATTATCTATAAAATACTGGGTGTTTATTAATTATTTTATTTCTTGCTCGAATTGATTATAATACAATAATTTTAATTACTTCAGTTATTCAATATGTTATTGTTTTACTATCAAAACCGTATCAGCAAAGTAAGATGTTCTATTTAGTATTGAATATTGTTAATAGATGGCATTACAATCATCTTCAGTAAATATTCGCTGTAATAATTAATTACCAGTGATGTCATGTATTCAAGATCTTAAGATAAGAAACGATTCTCAAAACGTAGAAATACGAAACATTGAAGAATATAACATAATTCTGCCAGATATGTCTCACATAGTTTTTCTCAATTACTATTCCTTTGCTGCACAAGCAATTTCCTTATAGTTAAAACAAATTCTTAACTAAGAAAAAAACATCTAACTATTCTATATTTCTAATTGTTAATTTATTATAAAAACGTGTGAACATATGCACCAAACATACTAATGTATTATAAAAACGTGTGAACACATGCACCAAACATATTAATTTATTATAAAAACGTGTGAACACATGCACCAAACATATTAATGTATTATAGAAACGTGTGAACACATGCACCAAACATATTAGTTTATTATAAAAACGTGTGAACACATGCACCAAACATATGAATTTATTATAAAAACGTCTGAACACATGCACCAAACATATTACTAAGACAAAGGGTTATTGTTCACCCCGAATGTGTATTCAATGAACGAAGAAAAGAAAGCGATTCTAACTTAAAATAACTTTATTTTTCACATATGTGTTAAAATGTAACATCAAAGTAAAACGGCTGTTTCGGTCGCGTAACTCGTAGCTCATAATGAGGGAACATACTCTCGTAGCTCATAATGAGGGGCACATACTCTCGTAGCTCATAATGACAGCACATGTTCTTTTAGCTCATACTGACGGCACATGTTCTCATAGCTCATACTGACGGCACATTTTTTGTTTGTTTTTTATTTTGTAGTTTACACTTTTCGTTTGAACTCTTTGTGTTGTGCTCTCGTGGGTATCAAACCCCGATATTAGTTTTATGCTCAGCAACAACAACAAACCTTTCGATGGTATCATAACGGTAGTCTAACAAATACAAGAAAATTCTATGATGTTTCGTGTTCATATTTCTTGTTTTCAGTTCCTCGTCAAGCTACATACATGAGTTTATGAGATATATCTATTTTGTACCCTTCTAACCTGTTTTGTTTAAGAGGAATGTGTCTCAACAGTAGAGTGTTTGTTACTGATTTTCTTACTCTTCTAAATGTATATTGATCTTTTATGATTTCTTGATCTAGTTGTTTTGTAAGGTGTTAATTGTGAAGGGGAAGCCGTTATTGTCCTGAGAAGTAAACGCACAGAAAAATTAAACAAACACAGAAAGTAAACTGCACAAAATGGCCCGGCATGGCCAGGTGGTTAGGGCGCTCGACTCGCAATCTGAGGGTCGCGGGTTCGAATCCTCGTCATACGAAACATGCTCGCCCTTTCAGCTGTGGGGGCGTTATAATGTGACGGTCAATCCCAC
>NW_013666804.1:132285-141798 GCF_000517525.1 Limulus polyphemus
AGTCTTACCCTGCTAAATTAGGGATGGCTAGCGCAGATAGCCCTCGTGTAGCTTTGCGCGTAATTAAAAAAAAAAGACAAAACCAACAAATGCACAAAAATCAAACAAACACAAAAGTAAACGCAAACAAAATCAAACAAGCTATCGGAAATAAATGCACACAAAATTAAACACCAAATTTAACGCACACAAAAACAAATTATCAGAAGTAAACGCACAGAAAATCAAACAAGCTATCGGAAGTAAACTGTTGAATGTTTCGTTTTCGTCAAAGTTTAGATCAAATTATTTTATTCTGCTTGTATTTGTCCCACTTTTGTTATTGAAAAAGAAATAAAAACTGGTTCCCAAATACAAACTCCCGTTAATAAAAAAGTGGTTCTCAAATGCAAATTCCCGTTAATAAAAACTGGTTCTCAAACGCTAGCTCCCGTTAATGAAAACTGGTTACCAAACGCTAGCTCCCGTTAAGTTTAGGTTTTCTCCTTTACATTTGTAGCTAGATGGCGCAACTTTTCTTATTTCAACTGTATTACAGCAGCTCTGGTCATGCCAAATAACATGTTATTGATGTTCTTTTCTCCTACATGTTTAAGTCAATAAACAAACAATTTTAGACAGCTAATAGGCTGAACATAAACATTTTTAAATGTTATTAAATAAATGCAAACATCATTACTTATTTAATTATTGTATTTGTTCCACAACATTATTGATTTTTTTCATTCCAAACCTCTGAAAAGCCACCCCCCTTACAGTTGATCAGTGGTAAGTTTGCAGATATACAACGCTACCCAAGATAGGCATTGTGTAGTTTTGCGTTAAACAATAACCAACCAAAATAAAGTTCTGAAAGACTTACTCAATTCAAAGTTTGAGGGAGAGAAAGGAAGATATAATCGAGGAATAATGTTCTTTGAAGCTGATTCAGTACAGGAGTTTGGTCTCAAATAATAAACAATATATATTTTTTTATTTCTTTGTCATTAGAAGTTAGAAAAGAAGGCGCTAGCTTCAAGATGTTTACGTAATAATTCCATTTACAAATCATGTTTGACACCATAGATTCCCTAGTAGGAAATAACTGTGTATTTCAAAAGTATTAATTGGTAAAAGATAATTTGAGTTATATGTGAAATAAAATATGAGAGTTTTTTGTGTTTTGTTTTGATACTAGACTTTAAATGGTTTCCTCTTCTTCCTACCTCATATTGTCGTTTTCCATCACGCAAATGTTTCAATTTTGTAGGTTTACATTTTAGGTTATAATTATTTTCAAACCAACGCAGTACTATTTTTAAAAGTACAAACATTTTACAACTATATAAGATACATCTTGAAAATTCTGGTTAATAAATACATATTTTCAAACATTACTTATGAACAAGAATTACTATGAAAAACAAAAGAGGACGTAATTAAATAGGATATTTGCAGTGTACTCCTTTTTTAGAAGGTTTGTGTGGACTTGTGTACCTAATGTATTTTGGTGGAAGTTAAGTTGGTCTCTTTGTCATCATGCTGAGAACTGTAGAGGTTTGTGTGGACTTGTGTACCTAATGTATTTTGGTAGAAGTTAAGTTGGTCTCTTTGTCATCATGCTGAGAACTGTAGAGGTAAGTGTGGACTTGTGTACCTGATGTATTTTGGTGGAAGTTAAGTTGGTCCTTTTGTCATCATGCTGAGAACTGTAGAGGTTTGTGTGGACTTGTGTACCTGATGTATTTTGGTGGAAGTTAAGTTGGTCCCTTTGTCATCATGCTGAGAACTGTAGAGTTCGTGTAGTTCTTAAGTTTGGACAATTTAAATTCCCTAAAGGTTACACTAGTTATCTAATTGACAACAGAAGTGATTTTCATTTATAATTTAGCGATAACATTCAATGTTTTATTTTTTTTTTAGTGGTTTAACGCATTAGGCTTAATGATGGATATACAGTGAATACATCTGTAACAGAAATAACTGGTTACCGGCAGCTGTTACAAGAGTGAGTTATGTGACTATCAATGGTGTCAGCGATAACCTGAATCCTTGGGATGACATCATAGTCAGCTAAAAGAAGCTGTCCAATGATTAACTTGTTGTCGGATAGTCCATTTGATTTTCTGCTATGTCAGTTGTGCACGTGGAGTGCCTGCTAAGTTGACAGATTTTACAGATACCATCCGAAAGCACATGTTCAATATCGCACAGTTTCATTCGACTGTCTATCAGTGATCATAAGGATACGGACCATGACTGAGTAAATGTATCGTGTCTTATTAGTAAATGATTGGTCTATTACGATTAGTATTCATTTTACCGATGTTCCAGCACACAAATAAACTCTATACGAATCTTGTAATATTATGTGTGATCACTCCTAGTATGCTAAAAGAACAAGTGTGTTACAACATATTAGTAATGTTCAACACCCATACTCCATGTTTTACAACATATCGAACATTACTAATATGTTGTAAAACATGGAGTATGAGGGTTGAACATTACTAATATGTTATAAAACGTGGAGTATGAGGGTTGAACATTACTAATATGTTGTAAAACATGGAGTATGAGGGTTGAACATTACTAGCCTTCATACTCCACGTTTTACAACATACTGGTAATGTTCAACCCTCATACTCCATGTTTTACAACACATTAGTAATGTTCAACCCTCATACTCCACGTTTTATAACATATTAGTAATGTTCTGACCTGCATAAAAATAAAAGCTGAACCTCTTTGATAATCCGTAGATATAATTTTCTACATTTTCTGCGAATCATACAAATATTTATCTATGTTATGAAAACATGGTATATTGTGAAAATTGTGTTCTTTTTGGGCATATGGACATTTTTCCAGGTTTCCTATTTTATGTACTTACTTTCCTATCAGAACTTAAACTGTGGTTATTTAAATTCTGTCCTGTTCCAAAGGTGCCATTAAATCCATTTTCTTGGACGTAAACCTAGCCAAGTTACACAGAAGAAAACGAGGAACACCGTAAATCGATCATATTATATGTTCAATGTATGTTTTTCATATAAAAAATAAACAGTTAGACATTGGACTCCATCAGGTCTTCTGCTGATTTGATGAAATGAAATTAAAAAAAAACTTTATTCATGCTCACTTTTTCTCTCAAAACAACACATACACATCTTTCTCGATATACAGAGAACGTGACACGTTATCGATTGAAACTATTTCAACGGCTTCTAACTAGTAAAGATTACATATCGATACGTAGATATTCTGACGCAATTTCCGGTACCTTATCACGTGAGCTTTATTTCGTCACAAACACTTTACTCAAATTCGATGACGAAGAACCCACTTTGAGACTAATAATGGCTGAAGACGGCTTGAATGGGTAATGAAGAAAAACTTTAATATAGGTTTAACATAACATCAAATCTACAACGTTTCGACAAGGTTTTGTCATCATCAGGTACAAGTAATTTACACTGACACGGATATATATATATACAGTATTGAACAAAGAAGTCACGTGACCGGAACTGTCGTGAAACTTAGAAGAGGTATTTGATGTACCTAATGATGACAAAACCTTGTCGAAACGTTGTGCATTTGCTGTTATGTTAAACTTATATTAAAGTTTTTCTTCATTACACATTCAAGCCGTCTCCAGCCATTATTACTTTACTCAAATGTATTTATCAACTGCTGACGTAACATGACGTAACACCCATCTATGAAAGTAAAACTCATAAAGAAAACCTCAAGATTTTGACCATCGAGATTGTTGCTGTGTATTCTCAAGTAAAAAGACATTATTATTATCAGGCTACAATATCGAAAAAAATAATCACTTCAATTAGATAAAAAAAAATATATTTTATAAATATTAACGGATGAAAAATAGACAAAATGGGTGAAACTTATTAGAAAAGTTTACTCTCGATTAAATGAGTAAATTCACGTCAATGATCATTTCTAAAAATAGTTTAAACCCTTAGATTTCACTCTTTGTGAGACATTAACTAATCACACTAGGGTTCCCAAAAATATAAAATGTCGTTTGATCCCTATCATAACGCGTCTGTCATAAGAAAGTGAAATAAATAACTATCTGGTATTATTATAAACAATAGTTTCATAAGTAGATAAAAAGTGAATAATCGCTGTATAAAAAATAGGTCTCAGTTTTTGCTTGCTTAAACCTCGTCGCAAAAACAACTGATCTTATTTTGATATAATCCAACTTAATATAGAAACAGTCAGGTATTTTTGCCTTTTCAGTATTGTCGAACATTAGAAGTTTATATGGACATTAATCACTTTTACTGGGCATCTTAGTAATTGTAAAGAAGAAAATAAAAGTTAGTATATATTATTATTATCATGACTGAAAAGAGTATTACAATTTCCAATATTTTTTTACAAACGTGTATTAGATTCACTCGTCCAGGTAATGACTTAGAAAGATAGTTATCCAAAGTTCACAAGCTGCAAATACATGTATATTAAGATTGATGTTACACTGCAGTCATTCTATATGATACAATTAATTTTTTTAACATAGTGACTTAGACGAGCTGTTCCTCACCAAAATAAGAATATGTTTATAACAACATAGGCAGGCTATTCGTTATCAAAATAAGAATATGTTTATAACAATATACATAATCTGTTTGATACCAAAATTACAATATGTTTATAATAACACATGCAAGCTGTTTCGTACCATAATAAGAACCTGTTTATAACAATATAGATAAGCATGTAATACTAAAATATCAATATGTTTATAACAACATAGACAGGCTATTCGTTATCAAAATATCAATATGTTTATATCAACATAGACAGGCTATTCGTTATCAAAATATCAATATGTTTATAACAACATAGACAGGCTATTCGTTATCAAAATATCAATATGTTTATAACAACATAGACAGGCTATTCGTTATCAAAATATCAATATGTTTATAACAACATAGACAGGCTATTCGTTATCAAAATATAATATGTTTATAACAACATAGACAAGTTGTTCGTTACTAAAATAACAATATATTTATAACAACATAGACAAGTTGTTCGTTACTAAAATAACAATATATTTATAACAACATAGACAAGTTGTTCGTTACTAAAATAACAATATATTTATAACAACATAGACAAGTTGTTCGTTACTAAAATAACAATATATTTATAACAACGTAGACAAGTTCTTCATTGATTTAAATAATCTGTTTTTTAAAAACAGCAACAAAAAAGACGTGAGTGGCAGCACTGCGGTAACACCATTTAAACTTCTGGAATATTCTTCGTATAAGTGTCACATCACACAAGTATTCATTGTTAGATAAAGCTCAAAGAAGTAAACCGGTGGGTGAAGAACATCTCTGTATGAGTTGTCGAAGAGTGTAATATTGACTGTTTTTGGCAAGCGTCAAGAAACCAGGAGTGCTGAGTCGTGGTTTTACTTTCATCTCCATCTTAGTTTCTCACCACTCACTCTCAATGTATACAAAGAAGTTGTGATCTTCGAAGAAAGCTAGACTGAAGAGGAAGACAATCAATCAGTCACGTGACTGTTCTTGTAAACAGTCTGATGGACTCATTATTCTCTGTCTTCAGTTTGATCCAAAGAATCAAAATTTATTACCTCTCACGTCTGAACTAATTTCATTAGAATGGACTTAGATGATATGTATATATTGTAAGGAGCTGTGGAGATCTAAGTGGAAAGATGACCTTACATTGAGTAGTAGGTTTCATATAGGTTTTGTATAAGTACCTTTACAGCTTGACTTGCTGATACTATAAGCAAATGACGAAGAAAACTGGATACGTAACTGAATCCCAACAATATAGGAACTGAGAAAACTGGATACGTAACTGAATCACAATAATATAAGGACTGAGATAACTGGATATGTAACTGAATCCCAATAATATACGAACTCAGAAAACTGGACACGTAGCTGAATCCTAATAGTATAAGAACTAAGAAAACTGGATACGTAACTGAATCCCAACAATATAAGAACTCAGAAAACTGGATGCGTAACTGAATCCCAACAATATAAGAACTGAGAAATATAGTTTATTGTCAATGAATCTATATGATGTCCTTGTGTCTTCAGTATGACCGAGATGGCTAACACTACCCTTGCTACGTGACATTAACCCACATCTTACTGCTATACGTCCACCTCAAAGAAGGATTGTCAAGATATACGTAGCAAATCGCAATGGCAACAAAATCCCTTCATCGCGTTTAAAAATGTTCAAAGTATGAATACCAACCTACACTACATAAGATATGTCCTTCCTTCGGTGACTACCAGCCTGCAGCACATATCTCCTTCTTCTGTGACTACCAATCTACAGCACATAATTAAGATATGTCCTTCCTTCGTTGATACAAAAGCGTATAAAGTAACCTCTATTTTCTCACTTCCAATATGTGTTTATAATATTAAACAAGCATATATCCAACAATTGCCGATCTACAAATTCGTAAATGTAATTGGACTTGTTTAAACTAACGAATTTTCTAAATAACTAGTATCGCTTATGGAAAAGTCACATTAATTTGATTTTCTTGAATAATTACATAACCTTAGTAGAAAGCTGAAAAGGCATAATCTGTTTCAAAATACCCTCTGATGGAACAACGGTAAGTTTACGTACATACAACGCTAAAATCCGAGCTTTGATTCCTTGCGGTGTACCCAACGGATAGCCTAATGTGGCTTTGCTCTAAAACAAAGAAACTGCTTTGAAAAATATTAGTCTAAAAAATTCACAATTCTTATAATGCCACTGTTCTCGTAAGCAAAACGCCTATAATTTCCATGGAGTGACTATTATGGTATTTTGCTTCAAATAATAGTTTTATATAAGCTGTCAGTACACGCTACTTCCATATTTAATTGAGTAAGTATAATGAGATTGAAAGCTTAACCAGTAAAATATTATACGTTTAATTCAGTTAGTAACGTTATCAAAGTAGAATAACATACTGGTTTGAGTTAGAAACATTATCAATACAAGTTCATTAAATGAGCTGAATTAGGGCCGTTATCAATATAAGTCCAGTAGCTATTTGGTCTAGAAACCAATCGAACAGAAGGTCATAGCTTTATTTGACCGAATAACCTCAGTAGGTTGAACTGGTGTTACAATCTGCCACCACGATATATTAAAAACGGAAATCATTCGAACATAAAGATTTATAAAAGTTTTAACTTACTTACAAGAGCTTTGTTAAGATGGCAAATATCTGTTCAGAAATACATATAAATAACTCTTCTAAATTGTTTAAAAACGTTTCTTTCCCACTAGATATTATAACACCACGTCTAATAACTATTTCAGTAAAAAACAAGAATGGTCTAGTGTAGTTTATAAATACACTTTTACTGATCAAACATAATACATAAATCTCCGTTGTATGATATAAAAAATGAATTTTCAACATTTTACTTAGAAAACAATTAAAGTAACTAATAATTAATGAGAAAAATATGTCTTCGGATCTTTGGAAGAACAAAAACAGATTAACCTAACATTTTTATTCTGTATATACACTTTAAATACCTGGAAATTCTGTTTCCATCCCACGGAACAACTTCCAAATTTCTCTCGTTACTGGTGTAGTACATAAACGTTTAATTTTATGTAGTTTATGGAATTATTCTGGATGCTAAGTGTCGTTAGTAAAACTAATGTAATCCATTAAATTTAGTGAAATTCTCTTATATAGTCTATCTAAGTTTTATGTGCGTGGCATGTTGTAATTTCATGAGCTTCTAAGTAATTGTGCGTACGGCAAATATTTGCACTTTCATATATATATACACTTCATTCAACAAATTAAGAGCGATAAGTAAGAGAATGGAAAACTGAAGAAGGATGAGAAGGATTAGGCCTGTACTCAACCTTCTACTCTTGATAAATATAACTATTGTTTGAAAGAAATACTAATACAGTTAACAAAAAAGATCATTTCGTAAAACTGGGGAAAGCAGTGAGGTTGAGATTTCTCTCCACGTGTTTTTAATTTTTATTATTCGCTGAATCATATTAACCCAAAATTAGTTGTATCTTGCAAGCTGCGATTACTTTGAAGATAACCAAAAGAAAAAATAACAAACAAAGAGATGGATAAATGGAACATAGTTATAGAATTAGTCAGAACAGAGTTTCATGGAACATTCATAAAATTTAAAAACTCTATAACTTCACAACGATGACGTTGAAGTGATTTAATTGAATATACAAGTTTCCACTTGTTTCTTTCTCCTTGTTTTGTTTGTTGTTATGTAGGACGCTGCACAATGCATTATCTGTGTTCTGCTCACAGCAGGTATTGAAACGCGAATTTAAGCGTTATGACTCAGCGGATTTGCTGCTGAATCACCTGGAGGTTATTTGTGAATTGAAGAGAGATACTGAGATTCTGTAATGTCTAATACAAATCATACTATCACTGATAATATTTTACTTGTTAATTTCAGTTATAATGACCTTAAAAAAGCACATTATGCATAATATTTAAAAATATATTTACAGCTGAACTAATATAAATGAACAAGATTATCTGACATCATTTCCAAATGTTTTTGTAGATGCTGATTTTACACGAATCTCATAAAACTTCAGTATAAATAAACATAAGCACTTAAAAATAGTTGAAATATTTAATCAGAGAAATTAGAATGTTACAAAAATAAGACAGAAATATCTGTGTTTTGGAAGATAAAACAAAGGAATACATTCAGTTGTATATAATGTACGGATAAAGATAAGGGGTGTCAAAGAGGTTGGAAGATAACGATGTTGTAATATCTAAGTGACTGAAGTTTTATGGGTGGATTTTAAATTAGAGAAATATCCTCTTATACGGTCTTAAGTCAAGTTCATTTTATTTCTATTAAGTATTGACACATTTACACCTAATGTAGAAAAAATTGTTTTCTGTATCTAATGGTAAATATCTAAGTAGTATAAAACAATATTTTACTACGTAGTAATATATCCATGGGTAATGTAGTTATATTTAAAAATTACATAACCGAGTGTAATGTAGATTTTATTAAATAATTACATATCTGTGTGTAATGTAGATTTTATTAAATAATTACATATCCGTGTGTAATGTAGATTTTATTAAATAATTACATATCCGTGTGCAATGTAGATTTTATTAAAAAATTACATAACCGTGTGTAATCTAGACTTTATTAAATAATTACATATCCGTGTGTAATATAGATGTTATTAAATAATTACATATCCGTGTGTAATGTAGATTTTATTAAATAATTACATATCCGTGTGCAATGTAGATTTTATTAAAAAATTACATAACCGTGTGTAATGTAGATTTTATTAAATAATTACATATCCGTGTGTAATCTAGATTTTATTAAATAATTACATATCCGTGTGTAATGTAGATTTTATTAAATAATTACATATCCGTGTGCAATGTAGATTTTATTAAATAATTACATATCCGTGTGCAATGTAGATTTTATT
>NW_013666804.1:142692-151306 GCF_000517525.1 Limulus polyphemus
CTATATTTTAGTATGTAATAATATTTCCCTGTGTAATATATATTTTATTATGTAATAATATTTCCCTGTGTAATGTATATTTTAGTATGTAATAATATTTCCCTGTGTAATGTATATTTTAGTATGTAATAATATTTCCCTGTGTAATATATATTTTAGTATGTAATAATATATCCCTGTGTAATGTAGAATAAAATTTTTTGCTTAATAGGGAACCACAAATTCCTGTCTATCGTTGTAAGATGTTTATTTTTAGTATGTAAAGTAGCGTCTATATCTAAATAATTTAGTTTGTTTACAGTAAATTCATACAAGTGAAAAAGAAATTAAACAAAAAAAAATTAAGAAAGTGGAAATGGGAGCACCAAAAGATAAGGAAACAGGGTAGGAACGGGCGGGATAACATTAGAATACTTGATGGGTTTTGACATGATGTAACCTCAAAGCGGTGTGAACATCCTACTTTGTGTTCTTTTTGTAACTTCGTATTTTCTAAAAAACTAAATGAAATGTTTATATAGCTAAATTTCTATGTTTTAAACTTTGTTTCACCAACCAAGTAAAGATACATGTATGTAGTCAAATTAAGTGACTCTAGCAAATTTCATTACATCATAAACGGGGTGTTTGATGTCAGAAGTGAGACAGGAAGCTCCAAAAGTCATACTTTGCTTATGGAAAACATTATAGCTATGTGACTGGTAAGGAATGAGCCAAATGATTACTATTAAAACAGTTGATTTCTGAATTTTTTTAGATTTGTTGACTATTTAGAAAGGATTAGCTACTGATAACCTCAATTCGAGTTTATAATTGGATCAAAGTTCAAAGTAATACACGAAGTAGGAATGGGCGGAACGATGGCCACATCCACTTTCAAGTTCCATCTTGTCAAAGACCACCAAGTGTTGTATTGCAATCCCGTCCATTCCTACCTTATTTCCTTACTTTTTGGTGCTCCCCTTCCTACTTCCTAATTGGCCCCAGCGGTATGTCTGCGAACTTACAACGCTAGAAACCGGGTTTCGATACCCGTGGTGGGTGTAGCTTTGTGCCTAATTACAAAGAAACAAACAAATAAACTTCTTAATTTTGTTATTCTATTTTTTTACACTGGTCTCATAATTTGTTTGTTTTTATACTAAGCCTCGAGAGTGACTGAGCTCAAGGATATCTTTCTCGTAGCTTTTATTATAGTTATCTTTCCACATTTCTTGGCTTTGCTATAGTTTTTCTTACATCTAACCAGGGTGGCAGCTTTTTCTTTGGCTGGATTAATGGCTAAGGCTTGTTTCGCATATTCATCATTACTGTTTCTAGCCTTATCTCTATTCTTGCAGTAATGCTCTCTTCTCTGGGTCACAGACTTTTCAAGGTTATCAACATAAGATTTTCTCCTTTTTCTCTCGTTTTGCTTTCTTGAAAGGCATATTTTAAAATCGCATTGTTTCAAGTACAAATTTACATCTCAATAGGTAACACTTATTTTGAAAACAGTGCAAAGGTAAATTATATAACTTATCATTCTTATTTTCAGTCCAGGGCACTCGAGAGAAGCCGTGTTAAACTTCGGCAGTGGTAGCATTCGTCCTCACGTCTTAGACACTGGCTGCTATGATAGAATTGCATTGTCTAACACAGAACCCTCGAGTCAGATGTATAGAACTGAAAACTTCGCTTTCAAAGATTAAGTTATAATCTAGATCTAGAGAATCTACGTAGTCTACGTATTTTTATCTTATTCATACAGCTAGAGACTGATCACGTAGAGCATGCGCATAAGCAATCGTGCACCCGCACGTGATATGAGGGTGGGTAGTTTTTTGGCTATTAGTGTATTGTTAGCTCGTTAGTAGTGTTACAAAAGTTATTGTTATTGTTTGTTATTACCAAGGTTATAAGTAAGACTAAGAAAACACTTTTAGCCAAGGTAGCGTAATTCAATCATGTACATTTAAATGTGCATAATGTGAAGGCAAGAGAGAGCTATACCTTTCCAACAACGTTAGTCAGTCAGTCAGATAATCAGATTGACAAATTTGTAGTTTTGTGAAATTTTTGTTTTTACACTCGCAATATTCTCAAGAGTTTTGATGGCTTGTTACTATACAGTGGGTTTGTTTACTACTCATCAGCGTGTGTAAAGTGTTTATATAGTTTTGTTTACATGCTGTTGCAATGTGCTTGAGATTTCAATTTGTACTGAACATATTGCACATCTGTCCCATTTTTACTATAAGTACTACCATACTTATGATATAATGGCACATTCGTATTGAATGTAAATAAAAAAAATGGCTATAAGAATTACCTATCTAATATCTTGTAAAGTTTCCTTTAACATGTAAGATAACATCTAATTCTAATGTATTGTAAATATTATTTTAGTATGTAATGTCACACTTCTATCTAATGTAGTGAGATATAACGTTTTATTCTGTGGAATGACACACTTCTATCTAATGTAGTGTGATATAACGTTTTATTATGTGTAATGTGATACTTCTATCTAATGTAGTGTGATATAACGTTTTATTCTATGTAATGATACACCTCTATCTATTGTAGTGTGATGTAATGTATTATTCTTTATAATGTCACATTTCTATGTAATGTGTTGTGATATAACGTTTTATTCTGTGTATTGAAACACTACTATCTAATGTAGTGTGATATAACGTTTTATTCTGTAATGACACACACCTATCTAATGTAGTGTAATATAACGTTTTATTCTGGGTAATGACACACACACACACATCTATCTAATGTAATGGATATAACGTTTTATTCTGTAATGACACACTTCTATCTAATGTAGTGTTATATAATCTTTTATTTGGTGTCATGTTATACTTCTATGTAATGTATAGTGATATAAAGTTTTATTCTGTAATGACACACATCTAGCTAATGTAGTCTAATATAACGTTTTATTCTGTGTAATGACACACACACATATCTATCTAATGTAATGGATATAACGTTTTATTCTGTGATGTCACACCTCTAGCTAATGTAGTGTGGTATAACGTTTTTATCTGTGTAATGGCACACCTCTATCTAATGTAATGACACACTTCCATCTAATGTAGAATGATATTGGGTTTTATTCTGTGTAATTACGCACTCTAGTCTAATATAGTGTGATGTAACGTTTTATTTTGGGTAATGACACAATTATTTCTAATCGAGTGTGATATTAGTTTTTATTTTGTGTAATTACACAACCCTATCTAATATAATGTGATATAACGTTTTATATGTGTAATGACACATCTTTATATAATGTAGGATGATGTGCGTTTTATTTTGTGTAATGACACACTTCTATCTAATATAGTGTGATATTAGGTTTAATTCTGTGTAATGACACAGCTCTATCTAATGTAGTGTGATGTATATTTTATTCTGTGTAATTACAAATCCTATTGAATATAATGTGATATAACGTTTTATTTGTGTAATGTCACATCTGCATGTAATGTAGGGTGATATAACGTTTTATTCTGTGTAATGACACACTCCTATCTGATGTAGTGTGATATAACGTTTAATTCTGTGTAATGACAAACTTTTATCTAATGTAGTGTTATGTAACATTTTATTTTGTGTAATAACACACATTAGGTTTTATTCTATAATGACTGACCTCTATCTAATGTTTTGTGATATGATGTTTTATTCTGTGTAATGTCACACTATTATCTAATGTGGTGTGATATAACGTTTAATTCTCTGTAATGACACACCTCTATCTAATAGTGTGATATAACGCTTTCTTTTCAGTAATTAACCACTTCTTTCTAATGTAGTGTGGTATAACGTTTTATTCTGTGTAATTACTTAATCCTATTTAATATGATGTGAAATAACGTTTTATTTGTGTAATGTCACATCTCTATGAAATGTAGGGTGATATAACGTTTTTATGTGTAATGATACACCTTTATCCAGTGCAGTGTGATATCAGGTTTTATTCTGTGTAATTACACTCTCCTATCTAATGTAGACTGATATAACGTAATGACAGACTTCTATCTAATGTAGTGTGATATAATGTTTTATTCTGTGTAATTACACAATCCTAACTAATGTAGTGTGATAATAGGTTTTATTTGAGTAATGACACATTTCTATTTAATGTAGTGTGATACAACGTTTTGTTTCATGTAATGACACACATCTATCTAATGTAGAGTGATATAACATTTTATTCTGTGTGTAATGATACACTTCCATCTCATGTAGTGTTATTTTGTGTAATGACACACTTTTATCTAATGTAGTGTGATATAAGTTTTATTTTCAGTAATGACACACTTCTTTTTGATGTAGTGTGATATAACGTTTTATTCTGTGTAATATCACACTCTATCCGATCTAGTGTGATGTTAGGTTTTATTCTATAATGACTCACCTCTATCTAATGTAGTGTGGTATTAGGTTTTATTCTGTGTAATTACGTTCTCCAATCTAATATAGTGTGATATAAAGTTTTATTTTGTGTAATGACACACTTTTTTCTAATGGAGTGTGATATTAGGTTTTATTCTGCGTAATTACACAATCCTATTTAATATAATGTAATATAACGTTTTATTCTGTGCAATGACACATCTCCCTGTAATTTGGGGTTATATAACATTTTTTTGTGAAATGACACACATCTGTCTAATGTAGTGTGATATAACGTTTTATTTTTTGTAATGACACACTCTATCCGATGTAGAGTGATATTAGGTTTTATTCTGTGTAATTACGCACTCCAGTCTAATATAGTGTGATGTAACGTTTTATTTTGGGTAATGACACATCTCTATGTAAGGTAGGGTGCTGTGCGTTTTATTTTGTGTAATGACACGCTTCTATCTAATTTAGTGTGATATTAGGTTTTATCATGTGTAATGACACACCTCTATCTAATGTAGTGTGATATAACGTTTTATTCTGTGTAATGACACACCTCTATCTAATGTTGTGTGATGTACGTTTAATTTTGTGTAATGACACACCTCTATCTAATGTAATGTGATGTATGTTTTACTC
This sequence comes from Limulus polyphemus, assembly GCF_000517525.1. NCBI lineage: Eukaryota > Metazoa > Arthropoda > Merostomata > Xiphosura > Limulidae > Limulus > Limulus polyphemus. The sequence continues at coordinate 147,742 of NW_013666804.1, forward strand.
TGTGTAATTACAAATCATATTTAATATAATGTGATAAAACGTTTTATTTGTGTAATGTCACATCTGTATGTGATGTAGGGTGATATAACGTTGTTTTGTGTAATGATACACCTTTATCCAGTGCAGTGTGATATCAGGTTTTATTCTGTGTAATTACACTCTCCTATCTAATGTAGACTGATATAACGTAATGACAGACTTCTATCTAATGTAGTGTGATATAATGTTTTATTCTGTGTAATGACACACCTCAATCTATTGTAGTGTGATGTACATTTTATTTTGTGTAATGGTACACTTCTATCTAATGTAGTGGCATATTAGGTTTTATTCTGTGTAATTACATAGTCCTATCTAATGTAGTGAGATATAGCGTTTTCCTCTGTATAATGACAGACTTCTATTTAATGTAGTGTGATATAACTTTGTTTTCTGTAATGACACACTTCTATCTAATTTTGTAAGATATAACGTTTTATTCTGTGTAATGACACACTTTTGTCTAATGAAGTGTGATATAACGTTTCATTCTGATATGTCAAACTTATATCTATTGTAGTGTGATATAATGTTTTTCTTTATAATGTCACACTTTAGTTATATCAACACAGAATAGTTATATCAACCTTCACTGATTGCAGACACTTGTGGGAAGATAGCTGCACACAGAAGTAAGGATAAATAAATATGAAAAGAGAAAGAAAGTGTCCCAACATTGGGGTTGTTGAGTACGAAAACTTTACCTCCCGAAATTGGCATTCCATCCCCCATTATGGTAGTAAAAGCTAAAGTTAGTGAGATAATATTAATAGTACGGTGTAATTTGTTTGATTTTCAACATTTTTGTAAAACAAACTTTGACAGCAATTTCTGTGTAGAATATAATACACAGATAAACCTTAATTCAGTTTGTATTTAACTAAGCTGCATTGTTTTAAGCGCTGTCACGTCAACTTACAATTTATAGTGCATTCATGTAAAGGTTTTATTGGAATATGTGACTCAGTTTAAACTGATTGTAAGTGACCTAACCTATTTCATGCAAGTTAAGTCAAAAACATAGTTCATTTGAAATAGTTTTTTCCATTATTTAAAAATTCTAGTATAGCATATCAGGCTGAACAGAAAAAAAATAAATAAAAACACACGATGGGTCAGAGGGGTTCAAAACGCTAAAAATCGGGTTTCGATACTCGCAGCGGGCGCAGTACAGATATTATATTTTGCAAACCGGGGAAGTATTTCCAGCATATTGAAGTGCATAAGAATCTTCTAAATGCTTTAGATATTTAAATCTTTTGCGAATGTTTTGGCGCCAAACACGAGTGAAAGTTATTTTCGACATACAAAAGTGCGTTTGAGATAGTGTACGTGCGCGTACTTTAAGATCAGATGGACGTGGGTGTTAATGAAACTACCGAGAGGTATTATTTGCTCGCTATCAACTTTCTGGAAGATATGAAATGTTGAATCAATGTAGAAGGCACTTCCGCTTGGAGTGCTTTATTCCTGTGGCGGGTGTCCCTCAGGGAGGTGTAGTTATTATTCAACACGGATGTGAAGAACATGCTTCTAGACGATCCAAATCGCGGGTATACATCACAATTTGCCGATGATGTTGTCATTTGGAAGAGTACACCCACCCCAGCAATAGCGGCCACAGATCTACACCCACAACTGAACAGAAAACCTACCCCAGCAGTAGCGGCCACAGATCAACACCCACAACTGAACAGAACACCCATTCCAGCAACAGCGGCCACAACTCAACACCCACAACTGAACATAATACACTTGTAGTTGATTATTGCCAAAACTAAACGAACCGTACATGAACCAATCGATAACATTAACTAAACTATTTGGCTTAACCTACAATTCAAAGTTAACGTGGGGTAAACATATTGTTACGTTTGTGATCGTTGGTTAATTTTCCTTAGAAATTCTTTCCAAAAACAAAAAACTTAGCGACACAAGTCCTTTCTTAATTAAAACTAGTTTATTATTTCTCAATTCAAATTTGCCATACACTTAATTTCCACAGTCACTTGAACACACGCTATAATTCACAACGAACGATTCACACATTTTATTACTGCGCTTGACTGAATTGTCCGTCTCTATCTCTTCAATCTGCAATTATTCATATCTATGTCGTCACTTCTCGCCGGTCTTATATATACGAAATTAAGGGCGTCTAGAGAACACTCGAGGCTTCATTCTAGAATCTCATGACGTGTTACTAGTGTCACGTGACTTCCGCTGTCGTAACACTGCCCCTACCTTAGTATTGTTCGTCCCGAACAATAGCCACTTATATTAAACCAAAAAAAAAGTAACAATAACTTACTTAAATGTACAGAATTTACAAACACAAAATTAAAATTCCTCAAAGTCTCTTAATTTTACGGGACGTATCTTCTTCTGTACTGGTCTCTGTCTCGTTGGCTTCTGCTTCACGTGGGGTTCATCTGCTGCATCACGAAATGTCCTATTATCGGTAATAGTCACATTAGTGGTAGTAACGTCTTCGAGGGCTTCTCAGTTTACCTTCTCAAAACCGGGTATAGTTTCTTTTTCCACAATGGTTTTTTCAGGTTTCCTTCATTCCAACTCAAATGTCCTGGACCATGATAATGCCAAAGTTTGTTGACATGCACCATCTTTGGCATACCTCGCCGACCACATTTTATTCGGAAATTCACGTCTGAGAGATGATCCACTATGTCATGTGGGCCTTCCCATAGAGAAGATAATTTAGGAGACTTCCCTTTGGTCTTCCACGGATTATACAACCACACCTTGTCTACTGGTACAAGGCTGAATTCATTAGATCTCTTATCATAACATAACTTCATCGAATCAACAGACGTTTTCAACTTTGAATCCACTTGGTGATGAATATCATCCATCCTTTCCAATAACACTTACACAATTTCTGACACATTTTCAGGCAACTATTCATAAGGTGGGCGTCCTGTTATCAGGTCCACTGGCAACCAATGTTCCCAATAAAAAACATCAACTTTGCTGGAGTGTACCCAGTGGCTTCATGCTCCGCTGTTCTATAGGCCATCAACAGTGGAGGGAGTAAGACATCCCAGTCATCTTGGTGGCTATTACAAAACTTTGCCAATTCCTGTCCCAGTGTCCAATTGTACTTTTCTACCATTCCATCAGACTGCGGGTGAAGTGGCGTTGTCCTGGTCTTTCGGATGCCAAACAACTTGCAGCATTCTTAGAACACAGCTGATTCGAAGTTACGCCTTGATCTGAATGCAGTTCGTATGGCATACCAAATCTGAAGAAGAAATCACTAATAGCTGAAGCTACAATTGTAGCTTCCTGATTTGGTATTGCATATGCCTCAGGCCACTTGCTGAAATAATCCATCACCACACAAATGTATCTGTTTCCAGCACGAGTTTGGAGCAAAGGAACTGCAATGTCAAAAGCTACTCTTTCCATTGGTGCGCCAACTTGATGTAACTTCATTGGAGCACGTCCCTTATGCTTGGGTCCCCTTTTAGAACAACATGTACTGCAGGTCCTTTACCATTTTTCC